>NW_024367261.1:0-118440 GCF_014805655.1 Passer montanus | reverse complement strand
CCGCCTCTGGAGGTGCGGCCGGCGGCACGGCGCGGAGAGCGGGCTGCCGCGGGAGGCGCACGGCGGCGGCGGTGACCGCGTCCGCAGCCCGGGCCGCGGAGGGGCCGGCGGGGCCCCGTGCTGCAGAGCCAGATGTACGGGACGCGGCGCTGCCAAGGGTCGGCGGGGAGGTGCTGGGGGCTGCCGCCGCCGCTGCTGCCGCGGCCGGGGGGGAGCCCTTAGCCGTGCGGGAAGCGGGGAAGCCGTGTCGGGAGCTGTTATTTTCTTCTCCTCCTTCCTTCGCCTTCCCTCTTGTCCCTCCTCCCCCTCCTCACCAAAACCGGGAAAGGAGGCGTGTTCGGTGCCTTGCTGCACCGGTTTTGCTCGGTTTGTTGTTGCAGGGTTTGGTTCTCAGGGTGGCTGGTTTTTTTCTTTTTTTCTCTTTTCTCTTCCAACCTCCCCGCCTTCTCCCTTCCTCTCCTTTGGCCCATCGCATGCTCGGATCCGGCTGGATCCTTCCTTTGCTTTTCGGCGGTGCCTCTCGGAAGGGGGAAGGGAGAGCTCGGATGAGTGCAGCTTGACGCACGGGCGAGGAGCGGGGGGGCACCGCCGGCAGCTGCAGCGGTTCGTGGCCGCAGGCTGCGGGTGAGGAACGGAGAGAGCGAGGGGCTCCCTCGGTGCCTCCCCTTTTCTTCGCCCCTGTCCTTCCTCCCCTGCTCCCTCCCCCACCCGTCTCCTGCCGGGTCCGGCTGGGAGCGTGTGTGCAATATCCTACGTTGCAAGGTGTGTGTGTGTGTGCGCGGAGCGGAGGGAGGGAAGGACTCGCGAGGGAGCCGGGACTGCCCCGGCCCCCCCTATGTGAGCCTCCGCGGGCGGCTGCATGGCGATAGACCGGCGCCGTGAGGCGGGCGGCGGGGGCCGGCCGCTGCCCGAGGAGAACGGCTCGGTGCCGGGGGCCGTGGGGGGGGGCGCCGCCGCCCCCCCGGGGCCTCCCCCCGCCAACGCCGCCGGGGCCGAGATCCAGGCGCTGCCGGTGCCGCCGCCCGCCGCCGCCTGCAGCCCGCTGCTCCTCGACTACGACGGCTCGGTGCTACCCTTCCTTGGGGGGCTGGGCGGCCGGTACCAGCGGACCCTGGTGCTGCTCACCTGGGTCCCGGCGCTCGTCATCGGCTTCAGCAAGTTCTCGGACTCCTTCCTGCTGGACCAGCCCGACTTCTGGTGCCGGGAGGCGGACGGGCAGGGCAACTGGAGCGGGACCCTGGCGCCGATCCACGCCAACCACAGCGGCAACGGGAGCATCTTCCCCCCGCCCGGGCTGCCCACCCCCGCGGGGGGCAACGCCAGCGAGTGCGGCTGCCGCGAGTGGCACTACCGCATCAGAGCCGGCCTCGTCCAAAACGTCGTGAGCAAGGTGAGAAAGGCGACTTCCCTCGGCCCCCTCCCTGTCCAACCCTCGCCGACCCTCTCGGCACCCGCTCTTTCCAAGGCAAGGGGAGCAGCTGGACACGGTACGGATCTGTCCTTGCGTGCTGCAGCCGGGTCAGTCGGGTCCCCGTGGGTTAGCGTCCCAGCCGGAGAAAGCCAGTCCCACATCCGCGCGGCCCCTTCCCTCCCGCGGTGTCACACCGGGGTGTCCAGCCTGTGGATTTGTACCCGCACACTGGTTGCGGCACTGAGCTGCAAAGTTATGTCCTGAAACGAGATCCTGTGTGTCTCTTTGAGTTCCTGGTACTGTCCTGCTGTCTCTGGGTGTCTGTGGGAGAGATGCTGTAGGCATGTGCCCCAGCTGCTAAAGGGGAAGGGTTGCATAGAGGGCTCCGGCTGATCTTTGTGCAAGTATACTAGAGCAGCCCTACATGTCAAAAAGCAGGTTGAGTTTTGGGGAAGCTGAATAAATGGTAACTGTTGTGAGTAAAAGAAGCCAAAAGTTCTCTTGAATTCTTCTGGTTGTGTACTTATTCTCTTGAAAACTGTCTTGGCAGAGGAATTAAAGAAATATCTCGCACAAGTTGTTTTACTCCAGAAGCAGAAAGTGCATGCTGCTGTGTTTTGTATTTCCCCTTGTAATGACTAAAGTGGAAAATTTCTAGTGAAGAGACTATGCTGCTTTCTGCTCTTGCTTCATATTTGCTGAGCAGTGCATATCAAAAAATCGCCTTCCCTTTTCACTTGAAAGCATTTGCTTGTTTATGGTATTGGCCCTGCAAAAGCCCTGCTGTCTGCAGATGGGCCTTATTGATACTAACAGGCAGCTGGAGCTCCTGGAAATGTAAAATGAAATGGTTACACCAGGGAAGTAGTTCCCTTAATCTCAAGACCCCCTCCTAAGATCAGCAAAAATTACTTCCTGCCTGGGAGCAGTGTTTTGGCTTAACTGTGTTTATCTAGTTGGGATAAAGAAACGAGGCAACAATCAGATGAGCAACATAATTGTGCTTTGGTCAGCTAGCACGCACTTATATTGAATCATTGGAAATCATTTTGGTTTCTCTTTGTGTCCCTTGAAAGTGTGTGCGACAGGGAAAAAGCAAATCCCTCAATAATTTGAACCCAGAACGGATTAAAAAGGAAGGTAACCCAGCTACATTCCTTTCATGAGAGAAACATAGGCACATGTTGGATCTGATTGGTTTGTGATATAGAAATACATAAGAAAATTAGATATTTAAGATGGTCAGATTTTCTTCTGTTTATATACAGAGACTGAGCTATTCATATGTTTGCGGGTTTAACACTGAAGTTTAAGCATGAAAAAATTATCTTGAAATATTTTTTTTAGTCTAAACTTAAAAAAAAATTTGGAAATGTTTGAATCTTTTGAAGGTCATCGTCAAGTTGGCCACAAAAGGTCAAGGGAGAGTTAGTTTGCTGTCTTGCATGCTTCTTTAGAGATAATAAAAAAAGTGTTCTTTGGAAGAACTTGCTGTAAAGGGCAGATCAATTTTAAGGGATAAACAAACATCTGTGGCCCCCGCTGTCTTGTTTTCTATTAGAAAGAATAATAATCATCTTTTGAGACTATGGGTTTTTCCAGTGTGGAGTTTTTATTTTTTTTTTTGTATGCTCACTTCCAAAAGCCTGGCAGCTTTTTTGCTTTGATTTGTAATCCCATGTAATTATAATTAGATTGTTTTCTTGGGGTCAGGATTCCTCTTTAGTTTGTGCTTTGTTTTTGTTTTGGGGGTTTTCTGGGTGGGAGTGCTGCCTTTTTTTATTCTAATGAAGAAAGAGAGGAAAAACCCAGACAGAACATCATCATAGCTTGATGTGGACTTCATTTCTTATCAATCCCTGGGAGCTCTGATACTGTGGGAGCAATTCTTGTAACTGCTGGCTCCTCTTACATGCATCTCACTGTCCTTTGTGAGAAAGAGCTGCTCTGGATGAATTCAAGAGACTGGATGTTCAGATCACCCTTAACTCTCCTCAAAAATACATTTGTTTCTGTAATGTATTATGCAATGTTCTCATCTTTCTAAATAGAGTTTTATTAAATCTTAGTCTAATATATGCTCATCTGTGTAGTAGCCAGGGGTTATATTGAAATATCATAAAGAGAGCCAAAAGTATATTAATAAAAAATGTACTTTTGTTTGGCAAGTAAATCCTCTTGTACTTACCTTCAGTGGTCTGAGCTAACAGCTGCTGGATGCTCCATCATTACTTTGTATCCAGAAACAACGAAACAATTCTGGTTATTTAGCACAAAGCATATTTGATGTGCCTACATATGAGGCATCACTGTTCCCCCCCATTCCTCAGGGTAGGATAGCTCTCCTTAAACTGTGATAAGTTCTACTGTCTCCATAGCCTCTCTTCTAATGGTATGCCCTTCATCAGATGCTGTATCCCTGTCCAGGCTTTCTCAGCTGTCCCTTCCCTGGTGCCTATTTTCCCCCAGACTATGTCATGCTTGGGATTGGAGTGGAGGTCTTGCTATTTCCAGCCTGCTTGGTGCTTTGTTTAGCCCCACTTCTCTGCGTGTTTGCTGCAGCCAGCAGTGGCCTTGCACCTTTCTTGTAGGCTGGCATTGCTGTGTCAGACACTGTCATTATCCTGACCTGCTTGACTGAGTCACTGGGAACGGTGCTTTTTATAGTGCTGCCAGTCATTAGAACTGGAAATGGTAATAAAGGACATAGTGCTTATTATTTAACACTGCTGAAATACATGTAGTGAAGAGGTCAGATGCATAATTTAACCACAGGGATTCCAGTGGCCACTAAATCACCCTTCAGAGCTAATGTCCTGACTTGGCACATAAATCTTGGTCTTTAGCTTGGATTGTACATAAATATCTTCCCTTAGCACAATTCACTTGCAAGGCTTTTTCACTGCTAAATGATTCTTTGGAGATTTTCATCTAGTCTTTATCACAACATTAATATCACCATACTGTTATAAACATAGTGCACGTGTATTTCTTGAGTGGTACATCCTAAACCAGCCCTTAGTTAAAAGGCTAGAAAAAAAGTCTATTTAATGGTCCACATATCATCTCACCTGTGTCCAAAGGAAGGGTGCTGAGAAACACTCTTTTTATTTTCTTTTCCTTTGGAGAAGCCTGAGATCTCCTTTTAGGCGTTTGCAAAGTGGTGCTTCAGGTAAATTATTGCTATTAACACAATGAGCAACATTGTGGCAACTAAACATATGTAGCCGTGTAGCTTAGGGGGAAGCTGGAGTGGGTGTTCAGCAGGGACTTTTCTAACTCTCTCACTAACTTCCTCAATGCCTGCATCTTCTGACCATCTGCAAAGCCAGCTGTTATCTTGGGACAACATTTTCATGGAAGCACTTGGTTACAAGACTGATGGTTGTTGGTTTTTTCACTCCGTTACTAGGATGACCCATCTTCTGTGTTTGATTGCATTAAGTGGTGGGGTTGTTTGCTGTTCTGCATGCTGATTTGTATAATGGAGACCAAAAGCTGGTGATGGGCAAGGACTGGGCTTGATTAAATTGCAGAGGTTGATGGCACAGCATCCCTCTGTGTGCACTTGCAATGTTCCAGATCACTCCACCTCTTGGGGTTGGCGTAAGAGGGAGGTGGTTAGTTGAAGGCTGCATTTTAATCACTTGGAGCAATTATGTAATAATATTTCATGTGTAGTCACAAGGGAATTCCTGTTGTGACTGCTTTTATGCTCCAGATGCCTTGTTTTCCTGCAATGCTGTTTGCTTGGCTCTCAACTTCCCACTTGATTTGGGTTGAGTCATCTTCTTTCCAAAGTGATATGGCAATCGCTTTACCTGTTTGCCACTGGTTCAAACATTCTCATGCCAATTTGGCTGAGCCTCTAGCAAATTGTCCCTGCCAAAAAAAGTGGAGCTCAAGTCAGAAGAGGCAAATGGTCCAGGGGCAAGGATGCCTGAACTTGGGTTGGTTTGGTCTATGACTGGTGCTCTTTGCTCCTGCAAGGGGAAATATCTGTGCTTACCTGATCTTCCTTCTCCTTGCTTTCATTGCAGTTCTGGCACTTTTCAGGGCACACCTTCATCTGATTCAGCTTGTTAGCCTGGTAGAAAATTTCCTCTCAAAAGAATTTTTTTCTTATTTTCCTGGGTGTTTTGCTGGGTTAATTGAAGTTAAATTGTTCTGTGCAGTAACATGTACTTTAGTCTGTGGTGTTGCCTTGTGGGATTATTGCTGATATCTGTAATTAGCCAGAAATGATAAAACAAACAAATTTCTTTGTGATAATAGTGATTATGAATTTGGCACAGTTTTCAGAATAATATTTCTTAGGATAGAGGATAGGTGTACATTTTAAATGGAATTTCAGAATATAGAATTTATTAATTACTTTGAAGGGATCCCTCTGACAAGGTCCTTCCCAAAATAAGAACTGTACCACCCTTATCTCCTCCCATTTGTGCCTGTAATCTCATTTGTTTCTGCATATTCTCCAGTTGGCTGGCCTCTGCAAAGAGACTTTAGAAATGCTGATGCTTCTTTTTTTTCCCTGCAACTGACAGGATTTGTCTTGTCAGTATTAGTTCCTGGCTGACTGGCTTCTACCTAGTCCCAAATCAATGAAAACCTTGAGTTATTGTACCCACTGCGGTAGTTGGGTCAGAAGTGGCAATATTGAAGCTACTGCATCACTTTGTTTCCACTGAACAGATTGAAGGGGGTGTAGGGACCTGCAAGGCCTAACTTGCAGAGGGCAGAAAGTCTGTCCTAAATTTCTTTCAGCCAAGGTTTGGAATGACTCTCAGCTTCTAATGGGTACTGAAGGGCTCAATAAGTCCCTGTGGTCAGAGGTATCCAGAAATACTGCCAGACCAGAGGAAACATCTACTATTATTTTATTTCATGGCTTCCTCAGCTATGTGAGGCATCCCAAACTATTTTTTTTCCTTCTTCCCTCTGCAAGTTAGCTGATAAAGAGTCAGTAGTTACTGCTCTGAGCCTTCACAGACTTGAAAATTGTTTGTGTTAAAGAGGAGGCAAAAGGGAGCTGTTGGCTTGTCCTGCTGCAGCTGCCCCGAGTTTGCACACAGCGAGTGTGGTGACGGAGTCTCCTGATTATCAGGGCACAAGTGAGCAACACCCTGAAAGAACAGGGCGAGTTTCTGGGTGACGGGTATCAAGGAGGGGATGGTTCTTTGGGAACAGCACCTGCAACTTCCCATGTGAAGAACTGTCCTTTGCCTGCAAACAGTGAATAATCTGATGTTTGAAATTACCAAGTGTGATGTCACCAGGCTTCTTGTTTAGTGTGCCTAGATGCTGGTTTTACTGACATCGAAACTCAAGTAGTTTTGAGTTTTTGTCTGGCATGGATTCTTTTTCACTACAGGAAATGTACATGCAGTTCATGTTTATTATCACCCTTAAGATAAAGCATCTCAGTTACAGGAATCTGATTTCAGCTTACCATAAATAGTTTGTAGCATTGCTTGAACTAACAATGATCTTTCAGGAAGGTAATTCCGTATTGAAATCTCTTTAAGATATTCTTAGCTTTCCAAGGCTTGCTATTGAACCTTTCATATCAGTAATTTTTTGTGTATATGTCAAACAACTGCCTTTTTTTTTTTTTTTTAACCTCCTGGATGGACGTGATGTTTGAAATGCTTGGGGTTCTGTTTGTTTTTGTTTCCACTCCCTAATACATCCTGTATCTCTGTCACGTAATTTAAATATACCGACCCTGCCCATGTTGTGACAGAAATTGCTGGCTGTGGTGAATGTTTACCAGCTGTGCAGGCAGTCTAACCCCAAATTTCTGAAGCGCGCTAACAGTTTTAGCTCTTCTTACCCTGGCTACAAGACTGCAGTAATAAAAGGTGACCTCGTGGTTTTTTTAAGGCATTTGTCAAAGAAAAGAACTGGCACTCAGGAAAGGATGCAATTTGGAGCCAGTTCTGATGGTAATGTTGAGATGAGGCTTACAGGACAGCCAGACTTCAGGGGTTCATTTCTTAATGAAAGAACATCTGGAATAGCACAAGATTTACGATTTTCTTGAACTTCAAGACTTTGGCCATACTAATGGTGAAAAGTCTTAAATTAAGTCTTAACAAATCAGTTCTAGACAGCTGCTAGATTTAGAAAATGCTGAAAGAGATATAGTGCTTTTTTGGATACCTCTTTGTGTATCTTTTGTTTTTTCTGTCAGTCTATTTGTTCTTCCCTACCTGTCATCCCTGCTTAGCACAGCTACTCTCACTCCCTGCCTTTCATATTCCTTCCTCTTCCCGCTCTTCAGCGCAGCCAGGCTGGCGCTGGCTTACCCGCAAGTAACTGTGGAATTAATTAGGCTGAGATCTTGCTACAGAACAAAGGACTGGGGCTTGCTGCAGACAATGTGTAGAAGATCAGAGTAGCCTGTTGTAGCTGCAGCTTTGTGGCAGTGCCGGCTGTTCAGTTCTTGCACCAAATTCCATCAAAAGAGTTTTTCTCAGGTTTTGGTCACCTCAACTCAAATGTGTACTTAGCTCTTGTAATGTAATTTATTTTCATATTTTTTACCAGCGGACTTTTGACAGAAGATGACTTTGTGTGCATTCTGAATTCCCTTTTAAAGTCAAAGGGGAAAGAAGGAACCTGAAGGAGGGAGAAAGGGGTTTCAACACCCTTTCAATCCATGTCATCTTGGGTGTGTTGCAGAGGTTTCCAGGCAAACCCCATTTCAGTGTTTGATAACTACTCAGCACAACTTACTGGAGTTGCTCTGGTCCACACCCAGTGTTGGTGCTGGGAAGCCTGCCCCCACACCAGCCTGTAAAAACTGGCAAGCAACAGGGATTAATGTGAGTGTTGAGTTGTTCCTGCTGATCCATGCCGTGTCATACCTGCTGGGAACATGCAATAGGTTTGTAGCTATTCCCACAAAGAAGGATCAGTGCTGTGCTCAGTGTGACTGACATGCTTGGGGTGGAACCTCCTGCCTGTCCTGTGAGCTGATGAGGGGAGGCTAAATGTGCTCTGGGCGTGATGGGCTGGGTAGGAAATTTCAGTGCGTAGTACAAGGCTTTGTTAGCATTTCTTATTTTTTCTTATAATCTGGGAGAGCCCAAATTTCCGGTTGTTAACACTGAAAAACAAAAACAAAAGATTAGGTAAGTGGATGTATCCTGATCCTCATTTCTGGGATGCCTATCTAGATTCCTCAGGCGCAAAGCTGTGAGAATCAGGAATGCTGCTTGTGAGATGCAGAGAAGAGGTATGTGCGCCTTCTCCAGCAACAAGTGATTTATAGTTACCCTTGTGCATTGTTTTCAGAGCAGGGTGCTCTGGTTCCCTAAAAAAGGTTCTTTGCCTCCAGAGTGTGGTGGAAGAATTCATTTTGGCCCAAGTACTGTCTCTCTGCTAGTCTGCAGTACTCTGGAGCTGTCTGCTTTCCTCCTGGCCTTCAGGCCAAAGTCCATGATCATGCAGACAGTGTTGCAATGTCCACCCTACAAATATTATTAAGGATAGGGACTGTAAATTAAACTGTATGACCTTTTCCCTGCTATGTCTTCCATGGCTGTGTAAAATGTTGTCTGCTTGAACAATACAAGCTTGACAGACCAGTTTCACCTTCTGATTTGTAAACCAAGTGGAATATTTTTTTCTCCCCTTCTTCCTATTCTTAATATTTATTTAGATCTGAATTAATAGCAGACACCGGGGGGGTTTTCTCTCTCCTTTTCTTCTTGCCTGAGTTGCAATAGCCGTAGTTTGCAAATGATGAGAGGGCAAGGTCATGGCAGAAATAATTGCATGTCAGAGTTAAGGTGTCTGATCTTTTTATCTAAGGTGGCAAGTATTTCTCGTGAGGAATGACTTTCTTCTCTTGTCTTCCACTTCACCCTTCTCCATGTCAGAGTTTTATGCCATGCTTGAATTTAGGTTTTTTCCCCCTGCATTTAATAAAGCCCAACAAGATAATAAACTATGTTTTGCTGTGTCAGCCTTGTCAAGCCTGCATATTTTGTGCACGCATGTTTTGGCAGCCTGAAAAATACCAGTCCACAAAGCATTAACTTTTTTTGATAATGAGATGATAGTGAATGTTAATATTTAACTACAATGTTGCAGGGTTTTTTTACGTGTGGCTTCTATTTTCAGTGCTTAGACCAGTTCTAAATGCAAATTTGATAGCTGGTTTAACTTTTTTTGTTTGGTTGCGAAGTCAGTCCCAGCAGCATGCACCTCGTCCAGAATACACGTGGTTGTCACCTGAGAACTGAGGAATGGTACTCAAAATGCCACTTTTCAGTGTGTGTGTCTCAGTCCTAGGGATGGGCGTGGTTGCTCCTGGTCTTTTCATGCAGCCAGAGGGAGGCTAACAAGGTCTTACAGCAAAGACCAGTTTGAAAATTTGAAATTTTCAATTTCATTGAAAATAGAATGATTAGTCTTCTAATCATGTCAGAATACATGTAGAAAAGTTACTTAGTTGCAGGACAGAGATGTAAAAGAGATATTGAAATATCCTGATGCTGCTCTGTGGAAAATTAATAATATACTATTATGAATACTGTGCAGGAAAGCTGCAAGCAAGATTTTGTAACTCTTTGATGTTAGATGACATTATGGAGCTGGGAAAAACTAAGCAGATCACATCAGCTGAGAAACAAGTTAGTTGACTAATCTGTGGATGGTGAAGGCTGGAAAAGATCTAAATGTCTCAGAATAAAGGGAACTCCTACTGAAAATAAAAGAAGTAGTGATGGAGAAGTGGGCGGTACGTGGATGCTACTAAAGTTGATTTAATCATGTTGAGTATTCAGAAGATTGTCATATGATTAACAAATCATATTTTAATTGTTAGCATATTAGCAATTATTATTTACCTAGCAAACTTCCTTCTTCCCTCTCCTAATGGGGAATAAAATCCAGATCTGTGATGAAAGAAAGTTGGAAATAAAAGAGCTAATTGTTCCTGACTAAAGTGTGAAGTTGAAGGGTAGATGAAATTTTTCAGCTCTGTATTGTCTCAGGGGGCATTATCTTAGGATTCTTTTGATGTGCCCAGTGGACAGCTTGGAAGATCTTATGGCATAGACTAAGGAACAATTTAGTGCAGAACACTGAATTTAAAATATTTTCCAAGTTAGTTTACTGGCACTGAAATGGAGGCAATATGTGTCCTTTTGCATATTTGAAATTCCGAGCTTGTTTTGTGACTGCAGTGTTGCTTGAGCCTTCTCTTCAAGCTGGGGGTATGTCTCTTAAAGGTGAGCCACGACTGAAAGGCTTTAGCAAGGCCTTTCAGCTGCCGGGGGGGAATGGAGCCACACATATGCTGCTTGTGAGCAGGACAGCCTCTCCCTGGGGGGCACAGTGGGCACAGCCTGCTTACTCCGTGGTAATTAATATAAGAGGCACTGTGTCTCTCCCTCTCCAGTTTCAAGCAGCTTGAGGAAACCTGTGCCTTAGGTTTCCCATTATGATGACAGAGTTAAGAGTTTTCACACCAGGAGGAAGTGCTGTGTTCACTATCGGTGCTCATACAGTAATGTGTGGCACCGAGCCTTTGTGCTTTATTTTTAAGACTGAAATACCTGACTAAAAACAATATGCACTTAAAAAATTAATGCAGAAATTACACAGTGAAGACGTGCATATCAGAAAGATGTGGTTTTGAAGGAGATGTATTTCAGCAACTTAAAATACATTAAACTGCAGAAACTATTAAGGAAATTTGTCAAGTCCATGGTTATGTAGTCCTGTACTATTTTGTGGGGATGGGAGCTGTTTTCATAGGTTCATATTATGCTGCACAATCTAATTATATCTTTCTTGGAAGACAGCTAAGCACATGTTCCCTGGCTCCTGTGCCACCCCCTCTTTTTCTCCCCACTCCTCTCCTTCCCCATGTCCTCAAAACCTTTGTCCCTGTTGTAGTATGAAAAGTCATTTCTTTGCTTTACTTTTTAAATGGTGCATTGGCCAGGTGGTCAGTCATGTCCGTAGTTAAAACAATCTGACAATTTCTGTGTGCGTGACCTTGTGTTCACTGTTCACAAGTCATTTTTCTGGTCTGCAGTTTTCCTTGCCAGGTGTCTGCTGTGGTCAGAAATTGTTTACTGGTTTCTGAGAGTGACAAGAACAGAAAATGTTGTTTCCACTGTAAGAAAAGCAGATTGGATAAGAAGCAGAACCAAACAAGCCCTCGCATCTGTTGAGTTAGCAAGCTCCAGTGTACGGGGATAAGGACCCCAGGCTTGTTAGGAGTGGGAAGAAGGCAGATGTTGAGCTAAAGGTCATAATGTGGTACCAGCAATATAATATCTCTTGACACCTGACTAAAAGTGAGTAAAAGTTCTTGCAAATCTGGATGATAATAAACTTCTCGAAATACCAGTGTGTACTTCCTCAGTAAAAATTTTGTTTTGAAGTGTTTAGGTTCTAAGTGCTTAGGCACTGGTCAAAGATTTCAGCAAAAGCATCCACTTGTGATAAAGCTGAGCAATGTTAGATCTACTTGGCTTTTAGAGGTCTAGCATCATAGCCAGAGGAAGTAGCTTGAAAGTCAGGTGTTGACTGTGTGTGTTGGGTTGAGGCATTCCAGTGTAGGTGTGGTGTAGGCTTATTTGAGAGTCTGTTCCAAGAAAACAAACAACAAAACCTCTCAATAACTGGCTTGTTGTTTTTCTTGTGTGTTGTGTTTTTTATGACTCTTTTGGTTTCCAGTCCACTTGTGTCGGATTAAAAACATAAGGAAAGTTGTCTTTGGGAGAGGTTTGGTTCTGAATGTGGCTAGTAAAAAAAAAGATAAAATTATTATTTTTTTATACCTTCTTCTCAAGTCTTCCAGGATTAATTATAGTCATTTTTTACTTAATGTTCATATTTTCAAATATGATCTTGATATTTCCACCCAGCTGATTGTATTGATGGTCACAAAAATGCCATGTATTCTCAAGAACACTTTATTGACACTTAAAATACAGATCAGAAGTACTTTGCCCAGGGGTGATCTCAAAGGAGAGGCACACTTACTCTGAACCTTGAAGGTTAAATAGTTTTAATGCTCTCATGTTGCCGTGGCTGAGAAGGAGATGCAGAGATGCCTGTGGCACTAAAATCCCCCCAGCTTTAGCTGTTGTAGTTGGAGCATCCCTCTGGAGGCTTCTTCTGCAACCTCCCTTGTGTGGTTTTACTGCACACGTATTTCCTGTGGAGTTGAGCATCACACCACTTTCTGGGTCTCATGCACTTTCTTTAAGATTAAATGTTGACAGAGTGTCATTTTTGCAGGGGGCTGAGAAAGGGAGGAGGGAAATTATGTCCTTTAGCAGTCTAGAGGGAAATCTTGGTACAGTGCTGTCCTGTGGCTGTAATTATGAGTCCTCAATAATCTGAGTTCTGTGGAAAGGAATTACTGGTAGGTATATTGTATTAGAACTACTGACTGCTTTGCTTTCCTGTTTGTTTTGGGGGTTTTTTTAATAGTGCTTGGTCTCCTGACTTGGAGCTTTTCCTCTAGGAATAAGTACCTGGAGACGGTTCTGCATTTTTTAATGTGTATTGTATGAGAAACAGAACTGTATTTTTTTATTATTTTATTCTTTTTAAAAATAACTTTGCTTCAGGTTGTTGGAGCCTTTTAGAAAAAAAACAACTCTAAGATAATATGAAGGCATCACAAATTTAAAGTCTCACTGGATAAGGTGTTTGTATAGAAGATGGATTCGAGTTTTGTGCAGGGTAAATTGGTTATAAAAAGATGGAACAGGAAGGAGAGGAACAAAGGAACAAAGCATACCTCAGTGATGAAGACTTGATTGTTATTTTCATTTATTTGCCCTAAAATCTTTCCCTGATGAGCAGGCAAGCTGGTGGCTTTTCCCTAGGCAGGGTTTGATGCTGCTGTGACATACATGTTACATAGAGGACAGGGCTTCCCAAGTGGGACCTTCAGTCAAAGGACTGGGAGGGTGTAGGTGGCATCAGGATGGAGAGTGTGAAGGCTGACACAGCAGCCAGGTGCTGTCTGGCTGGGGAAGGACCAAGGCTGCAGCTTCATTGCTGCTGATGGGCTTGGAGCCTTCCAAGGCAGCAGCTCTGGTGACGCTCTGGTGTGTTCTTGCTGAAACCACTGCAGAGAGCAGTCACAGCAGAGCTGCAATCCACCTGTTTGGGGAAGGGAGTGCTTTTTTTCAGCAGCAACCTGGTCATCGAGTATTGGAAGCAGACTGTGAAACCAGTGTGGGAAGAGGGTGTGTGTGTCCAGTGCCTCTCTCGCATGGGATTTTTGTGCCAGACTCGGGGTTAATGTTGTACAAGAGAATCTCCTGCTTTCTCATTGCTCCTTTTTAGGACAGAAGGGTCTGCCTTGCATATCTCATGATGAGGTGGTGAAGGTAGAATCAGCCAAGTCCTCAACAGGCATTCCCTGTTAGCAGTGGGTGTTCAGTGTGCTTAGGTGCCACAGACAGCATTATGGCCAGCAGAGCACGAGGGCTTTCGAGACAAGAGCCCTTATTTCAGACAGCTTGTGTTTGTAGTTACAAACATGCAGCAGACTTGACTTTTATCACTTACAGCAGTGCAAATACTGGTGCACAGCTTGAGCCCTGTCCAGATTTTCACCCTTTGCAAAGAAGTTACAGGATATTACTATTTGGGTGTGTTACCTATTGCCAGTTGTCTTCCCAAGCATCCTATGTTTTAAATGGTCCTTCATCTTGCCATGAATTATAGTGAGTCACAGCATGGGCAGTGACTCACTGATACCAGTTAAACATTAGGCTGCTGAAGGTGTGACTCCTTCAGCGTTGACCAAAATATCCTGTCACAACACGAAAAAAACACTTGCAATACGTTGCACATCTGCATATGTGGCAAATCCTCTATGTTGCTGTACTGCTATGAAAAAGAAGTTTTTGCTCTTTAATGTTCCTTTTCCACCAACATATTTTAAACATAGTTATTTTTGTTTTGGCATAACAATACAGTTCTTTTTGTTTAGCAAGTCACTTTATCTGATCTCTTTCTTGTATTGGGAGGATGGATGGAGGACAGAAAGACTTACAAAACCCAGGGGCACACAGAGAAATCCCAGGGACAGGTTAGAAGCATTCTTTCTTCAGCCTTGACACTGTCAGCTCCCAAGTGGGATACCAGGGGATTCAGCCAGAGCAATTATAGGATTTAATGGTTTCCCTGCTTGTAACAGATTAATCTACCCTTTGCAAGAGGTGGTAGAGGATTACTGTCCGGTCTCCAGCCAAAACAATCTCCCAGTGCAGATTTACTTGGAGTGCCACTTGAACTGTCATCACCTCTGCCCACCCAGTGTTTTGTTCTACATGGGAACTCGTCACTCCAAGGAGAAAGGAGAAAATCTGAGTGCCATCTTTGCAGGATGAAACTGCTGGTGCTTGGAGCAGGACCTGCCATGGCTGTGGACACAGCTGTGCCATGTGGGCACATGTCAGCTCTGCTCTGCTGAGCCCAGGTGCATGCAAGGGGAGAGGCAGCACTGATGCTGTATAAAGGTTCCTGCTTTTTTCCTAGCTCTTCAAAGATGAGGCTTTTCCATGGGGAATGGAAGGGGGAATGCAGGTCTCTGGCAAAAATCTCTGTGCTTTCAGCATGACACAGCTTTGCTGGTTTGCTCTGCTGCTGTGTTAAGATATGTGGCGATGATACACTCGCTATTAAATATGTATTTTGTCCTATTAATGTCATCTTTACCTGAGGCTGCTCTTGACTCCAGCATCCATTTTTCTTCTTTCTCCTTATTCTCATCTCCCTTTGCAAGCTGAATGCCCTGGTGGCACCTACAACTGTCCTGCCAAATTTATTTTGGGTAACTGCTTCATGGTGACCTCTCTCTGGTTTGTGACAGCTGCCAGAGGAGAAACCAGGATATCATTCACCTCTTAGTACTGAGCAAGTAACTTGGGGTCATGGCAGATTCTCCAGAATTGTGTGTTAAGGCAACTGTTGATATATTTCACTATTTGTGTATTTACAAATTTGGAGGGTTTTGCAGAGGGAGATATTTTGGGAAGGTCAGGGGCTGCCTGATCTGTCAAGAGTCTGCCCGTGTGGAGGAGGATCAGCTCTGATTCCTGCAGTGAGGTTTAACAGAGGGCAGGAAAGGGCCAGATGCAGGGTTTGCAAGGAAATACGTGTTTTTGTTTTCAGAGCAGCTGGGGAGTTGGACAATAGCCTCAAAAACAAACAAACAAAGGATGACTTGCAGATAAGTTATCGAGAGGAGTGGGTGTGTTTTGGGCACCACTGAAGGACGAGCTGATACGCTGACTTTTCTCCTGCTTTTAGACTCTTGCTCTCTGTGCCAGTGTGCCAGAGGGGTTTGACATCTGTTGTCCTGGACTGAAATTTCACAACAGCCCTCCATGAGATTCTGGCTCTTCCAGCCATGAGCCTTTGCCTACGTGGAATCTGGTACTGCACATGCCCTGCCTGGGGCTTGTGTGAGGGCTGGCTAGCAACAGCAAGCTGGAAAAATGGAAAGGCATCAGGATATCTCGTTTCTTTTTGCACTTGGAGGACACTACTGTTCCTCTGACATCAATTAATATAAAAATGAACGATTGAATTTTAAAATCTCTTCTTGTATAAATATGGATATTTTAATTAACTTAATTTTTTACCTGAAAAAAAAAATTCTCAGTTCTAAGCAACATATACATCTTCTGGATTGTGAAAATTAATCTGGAGAATTTTAAAGCCTGCCTCTGCCTCAGATGTATCTTCTGAATTTTGTTTTGTTTGTAGCTTGTCTGGGCAGATATTTTTGTTTGCTAGCTGGAGATTGCTTCTAGAATTGCTAGTATTAGTAATTGCATTTCCTCTACTTACTTCTGAAAAGTCAACATTTTTGGAGAGCAATCCACAGTGCCTTGCTGAGTTCTTTGCTGCAAATTATTCATGGCTGTTAAGTGGAAAAAATCCTCCCTCATCCTACTTGCTTATGGTTCTTTAGTGCCTCCAGTCTTTAGGGGGGAAGATGAGACATTTATGTCCTAACTTCTACATGAGTGGGAAACTCAAAATACATTTAACTTAAACAAAAAGCCTGAGCCTGAGTGCTTGCACATTTCTCTTAGCCACAAAGTTGCTATACCTCTTGGTGAGGGGTATATTGTAGCAAGGACATCTGTGGTGTTGGACCAGAGGGCTGAGTCTTGCCTTGTTTGTGGAAGGACTGTACGTCATGGAAATGCTTAAAAGGGCAGTGCACCTAATTGAACTCTTTTGAGGAAAGTGTTTTGTTTTGTTTTTTTTAAAGTTGCATCTGACTTTTAAAAATAAATTGCATACTTTTACTTTTTGTTTTTGGCTATGAAACCTCAGTTACTGGTGTTAGAAGGGCTGCTACTATTACATTACACACAAACAGCCATTTATTCTGCAAAGTTTCAGTTCTGGAGTATCTGACTCTCCAAAGTTAGCTGTACTTATTTGTCATGAAAAGTGTGTGGCTGCCATTACCATCAATATTTGAACACTTCACAAACCACGGGCAAACATATCCTCTTACATTTATTCAAGGGTATAAGAGTAACTATCCACACTTTACACATAAGAAAGATTACATTTCATGTCTGAGGGCAATGAGGATGTTGGGCTAAAGCCAGGAATGCAGTCTGGTTCTTCTGGTTTCCTCTGCCTCAGAGGAAAACGGCTTGGAGTTCAGGGAAGCCTCACTAGAAACCTTGTTGTTCCTATCTTTCTCATGGGAATGAAGCAGTGCCCTAGTGACAGGTTGCCTGAAATGGTGATTTCCCCTTTCTTCGGACAGAAGGGTTAATTTCAGAATTAGCATAGCTTTATTGTGGAAGTTCAGATCCTGTCTGGTCTCTGAGCTGTGAAAAGTCACTGTGGGGCTGCTGTCCCAAGAAGTTGCACTGGGACTTCCAGCTGCTCTGCCTGGCTCCATGCCAGGACTTGTCCTGACAAGCTGTGCCTTTATTCAGTCTTCATCTCCCTTCCACCACCTAGGGAAATCAAGATGCTTGAAAAAGCAAAAGCACCGTGACACTGTGAGAGCCTGGAGCAAATGGCCATTAGGGGTCTGTGACAAAGGAGCTGCTTTCCCCATGTTTCCGAGCAGCCCTGAGGAGATTAATTGGAGCAGTTGCTCTTAAATTGTTGGGTTTGCTGCTGGTGGGCTCTGTGGGGCTCTGGTAATAGGTGTGTGGGGCTGGGATGGTGACATACTCCACCAGCACCAGAACAGCCACTTCCAGCACCTGATGGAGCTTTCCCCTCTGGCTAATCTCTTGTGGCCTGGAGAGGGGGACCCTTAATTGTAAGATATTGTCATCTTATAATTAAGGATCTGATAAAACTCACTGAGGTTTAAGAGTGCTTGTGTTGCTTCTTGGGGTCTGGGGTTAGACTTGAGGGGGAAAGTTTTCCTCTGCCTTTCCTCTGCCATTTCCTTGCACTTGTACCAGGACTGACCTTTGGAAGGAACCCTACACTGTATTAGTGTGTTTAAACACATCTGAGATATTAATTTATTTCAATTTATCTATCTCTTTTTCTCTTCCAGTGGGATCTTGTTTGTGATTCTGCCTGGAAAGTCCACATTGCTAAGTTCTCCCTGCTTGTAGGATTAATCTTTGGCCACTTGATAACAGGATGTATAGCCGACTGGTAAGTGAAAAATCTTTTAATGCAATGTAACTATAAATAAATAACAGTATCAAATGTTGTTTTGATTGCCTTTTACTTTATATTCATTAGGAACCTTTGCATAATGATTTTTAAGGTTCTGAAAGGCTCATAATGGACAAACAGTGTAAAAGTATGTTAATTGTTCCTGAGTAATTTATATCAAGCTAAGTAGCACAAACTATTTGATATTTGTTTCCCACTGACACAATTTATTGCAGCTGTAAAGCTAGTTTAGAATTAAGTATTTTCTAATTATACAAGAAAAGCCTTTAGTTTAGGGTTGGTTTTTGTTTTCTTAATGAAGTGAGAGGACCAAAATAAATTGGAAGTGGCATTGATTTCACTGAATGCATGACTAATGTAATGTCAACCTGTGCTTACACAGTACCTTTTGGTGAGTTGAAGGCCATTTTTTGCAAACCTTTCAATTGTTCTTTTTTTAAAGTTCTTGTTAGGCAAACATTGTGATGAAGTGTTAAGGATTTAACGCTGACTTATGTGCTGCTAGTATTGGGGTATTAAACTCAAAAAGAGTAAATCATGATTCCTTGAATTGAGGCAGTTAAAACGTTATTGGATACCCCAGTGATGCTGAGGATTCAGCTTTAATTTATAAAGGTGGGCTTGTACTGCTGAAGATGGAGGGAAAAAACTACATGGATGACTCAAGTGAAGTCAGTGGAAACTTGAAGCATCTGAAACAATAGCTCTACAGTGCTGTCCCAGTCACTTTGTTGTGTTGGTGCTTTTAATGGCCTCAAGTTAACTCTTTTGCCATTCATGAAAACAGGAAAAGAAGAAGAGTTGCCTATTAGGAAAATCTTATAAAACCTCCGCAACTCGCCAGCCACTTGGGAGAGAAAAGGCCCCTGCAGCACTGCAGTAATTTGGATCAAGCATTCCTAGCAGAATTGCATCTTAATTCCTGAATAGTCACTGAAAATTTTTGGGTGAGAGACAAATCATGAGTTTTCAGTGCAGCGGGGAGCATGCATGAAATACAGTTGAATTTGATTAAAATACCACAGTAAAACGGGGCTCTAAGAACCCATAGAAAGTATAGAGGGGAAATGAATGAGGGATCTTGCTTGGCTTTCCTAAAATGGAATCAGCGAGGAGAAAGCAGACTTATTACCAAGTTAGGAAAGTGCTGCTGTAATTGACAAATAAGCCACAAATAAGTGAACAACTTGTTGCCCAAGGCACTGGCTTGGAGAGAGAGCTGCAGTAAGCGGATTTAATAGCTCTCTGCCACCAAAAGGAGCATCCTGTGCTTCCATCCATTTCTGTCCCCAGTGTGTACTTTGTGCTGCCTCATGAGCTTGTTGGACCCCTCTGCAAGCTGCTTAGCTGAGCTAATGCAGCATAAAATTACCCTGATTTTCAAATATCTAGAAGTGTGTAGTGAATTTAGGAGACTTGGTTCCCAGCTGTGGTGCAAAGGAGAAAAAGGGTAACTGGAGGGAACAGTGACCCTTTCTGGATGACTGGAATGGACATGGTTTGCTGCCACCAAAGTTGGTCCTCATACTCCTGCTTGGTCCACATTCCCAGCTGATGTACCTGACACAGCAGGACTCCTGGGCTCAATAGGTTTTTTGCCATTTAGAAGTAGCATTTGGGGCTGGTAAAAGAAGACTTAAATGGAATTTACTTTGCTATTTAATCACAGCTTGAATTTCTGCTAAAGTATGGGGTTGTGTAAAGAGATGGATACAAAGGGGTTGGACAGATTGTACCTGGTAGAAAGAGAAAATTAAGAAAAAAAGGATGTCAGTCCCAAGCAAGAGCCAGGGAAATTAAACAGAGTAATGCATAAAAAGTGTTATAAAAATTCAAAATCTGTTTTCATTTCACTTATATACCACTCTCCAGTTCAGATAATTAGAAGATGTTTTGGGATTTTTGTGCCATTAGGGGCTTTGCTTTTCGTCTTTGAAAGAAGCTTTTAAAGCTGAATGAGGCCAAGGCATAGAGTGTATTAAGGCAATTTGCTAAGTAAACCAAGTGCTCCGTGTTCAAAACACAGTAGGTGTGCACACTGGGACAGCTCTGTGTGGAAAATCTATAGGAGGAAGGTCTGCAAACATGCTCAGCTGTGGGAAGGCCAGCTGTGTGCAATGCCTGAATAAGTTACTTGTTCCACAGGCAGAGAGTGCTGCTGGCAATTCTGCCTGCTCTGGACAGAGCCCATTGAGGTTTGTGTGCAAAGTTTCCTCCTGGAGCAGGTGGGCATGGTGTTCATGTAGCACCAAGAGAGGAGGTCTGTACCTCTCATTGCCCTGTAGTGACCCTGCTTTGCACCTACTCTGATGCTTTTTGGAGCCTTTGAGTAGCTCCAGTCCCAAAGACAAAAATGGCAAAGGATGGCATGGGAAGGGCAATTTGACCAGCTGTGAGAGCAAAGCTTGGTTATCTCAGGGTGGCAAGGTACATGTGTAGGAGTATGGGAAGAGCAGGTCTTGTCCTCAGCCCGTTCAACCTCCCCCTGCAGTGCAACTCTGACATCAGGAATATCTTTTTGATGTATTTGCTTATCATACTGTGTGGGGGCTGCAGATGCTTCAAAAGCCTGGGGTTGCTTGTATCCCTGGTTGTTTACCTGTGCAGGCAGCATTTAGCATTTGATCTAGATAGCAGCATGCAGTGTAGGTTGAGACTTCTGTGGTGCAGCAATCTCTCTCTGGAACAGTTTGGATAGCAGCAGATAGCATCCTGGGGCTGTTTTACCAGGGAAATTGTGTATGGTTTAATTTCTCACAAGCATTTCCATGTACTGTTAGACAGGTAATTCTGTCTGCATATAAAAGGCACTTTTTTATTCTCTAAGACACCATCCTGTCAAAACACTGCTGGATCACCAAATATATGGCTGATAGCTGCCCCGCAGCTTGGGTTTTTGAGAAGTGTGCTGCATGTCTTGGTGAAGAAGATGACTAGTTTTGTCCTTGTGAGGAAATGCCTCTTACAAGAGGGCTTTTCTGGCCTCAGTGGGTTTTTATGGGCTCAGGACACTCTTGGATTTTCTGTTTTTTTTTCATTAGCAGCAACCATTCGTTTGTGTCACTTGTACAATGGTAGAAGAAATTCTGTGTCCTAATGATGGGTAACCTTGAGTACAGGGGGTGGGAGGAGGGGAAGAAAGGAACTGAAGTATGCTAAGCATGAGGTCTCTTTCAATCAACATCAGGGAATGGCAGGTCAGGCTTGTGATGAGAATTAAGTTCCTAATTCTGAGTGTTTGCATAATGCCTTTCATCTGCAAAACACTTCCACAAATACTAATTGGTATGAATTACAGCTTGGCATAACAAAAATGGGGCTGCAAAAGTCTGTGCAGATAGCTGATAACACAAAGTTCACAGGTTTTTTTTTCTGTATTCAAGGTTTTACATGAGGTATTTCCCCTCCCTGCCCAAGGGCTGTGTTCCTCAAATACAAAACGTGAAGCACAGACAGCAGTCACTCCCCATGTCCAGAGTGTCCCCAGTGTGTTGTGCATCACAGAGCCAGTGATATTGTGTTCCCACCCTCAGCCCCACTGCAGCTCATCTTCCATGGTCTGTGCTTGTACCCTGGTGGAGAGCAGCCTGCCTTGACCTTGCTTTCTTCAGCTTGCATGTTGGTTCTGTTTTAAAAGCTTTGAATGGCTGATGCCAACAAGTTAAATCTTTGAGGGCCTCACAGGTGATACTATAGATGAAAATAATAATAAACCTGTTTTCAGGCAAGGAGCCATGACAACACTTTCTTAGGTGTGACTTTGAAAAAGCCTGAATGATGACTGGTGCACTCTTCCAGTTCCCAAAAATTAAAAAAAAATTATAATGATGTCTCTTTTTCAGCCCTTCGCTCCTTATTTTATTTTAAGTACTGCAAAATCCAAAGTTCTAATTGTGAATGCATATGTATAATGTATTTTATAACTGCTGGTGACAATCTGCTGAAATAATTGAATAGAAATGCTACAGCATGTGAAACTGGACTAAGTTGTGAGATTTAAATGCTCTTTATTGTGCTGACATTCAACCTGATGGCTGGCTTGCAGCTGACAGTCTGCTTTGAATGGGTCTGTGAAAGCTGCCTACGAAAAGCAAGTTCATGTATTCTTTGTGAAAATGGCATATGGAGCTGACTAAAAGGGATCCTCAGTTCCACTGGAAAACTTGTGGGAGTTGACAAGTTGAAAAATTTTGGAAGTCTCCACATAATGATCCAATTCTTTCTTAAAAATAGCCATGTGCTCTGGTGCTTCATATCATTCTCCTTGCACAGAAAGAGGGGAGAGAAAAGGGAATTATAAACACTAAACATATGAATAAGAGATGGTAAAAATGTCATGTTCCTTGGACATGAAAGAGCCAAACTCTGCAGTGGCTGCCCCCACATTCAGTGCTAGCATAACTCTTCCTCCTCGTCAGCACTGTACCAATACATGCAACTGCAGGTTGCAGCTGCAAAGGAGAGCTGCAAGTCCTCTGCCCCTGCTGCCTGTAATGGTTTTTGAAGTGGTTTATTCCTCACCCTACCCTCCAGTCAGGCTGGTTTTGTGGGTCTCTCCAACAGCTATGGGGATACAAAGTGGAGGGACTTGGAGCTCACAATTTTCCTGTGAGTTTTATTATCTATTCTGTAAGGGTCAGTGAAGTGACCTGAGCCCTGTTTTGTGTTCATTCCTTGTTTGTTAGGCTTCTCCTCAACAAATGAGACCAAGAAAAGTAGTCTCCTGAGCTGGCTGCTCTTGTAGATGAGACTGAAAAGCACGTGTCTCTTGAGAAGAGGAAACCTCTGCAGCTAAAAATATATTATGCTATGTAGTATATAATACCATATATCCTTCTGTGCTACTACAAGAAACTCTGAGAAGTTGATTTTCATCTCCAAAAGACTTATTTATGGCCTTACAGTAGTTCCTAGATGCTTCCTTATTTATATTTGTTGTTTTGAAAATGCTGGTTAAATCAAGCTCCAATACAATGTGCTGTCTCTGCTTAATCCTTTCTGAGATGGACTTGTCAATGCAAAGCTGGCAGAGAAATCTGGAATTTAGTAAGGAAAAAAGGAGAAGAATGGAACAAACATTAAAAATAGGTAGCAATATTTGGAAGAGATTGCCTGACTTGTTCCCCTCTTTGCCAGTTTTAATGATCCAACATGATGTCCATCCTGGCTTTTAACACTGTTTCTCCACACTTCCTTACTTTTAGGGTTGGTCGACGGCCTGTACTGCTCTTCTCTGTCATATTCATTTTGATATTTGGACTGACTGTGGCACTCTCAGTGAATGTGACCATGTTCAGCACACTCAGGTTTTTCGAGGGATTTTGCCTGGCTGGAATAGTCCTCTCCCTGTACGCGCTGCGTGAGTATTCCTTCATCGCCCATGCAAATGGGTTTTATTGAGTGTGTGGTTTGCTGTTCTCTGGCTTCCTGCTTTTGTTCAAGCAGATCAAACCAGAATCATATTGATTGCAAAAGTTTTAGCCCAAATTTTGCTAAGGAGGGTTTTTGCAGCTGTCTCTTTAGGTTACTACAAAGCAGTCTGTGAAGCTGTCTCAGAGCTCATTTTAAAAGTTATAAAGTGGTTTGGGTTTGTCTGTTGTTTTTTAAACCTAGAAGTTACCTGGGTCATAGCCATAATGTGTAATGGGAGTAGATTTCACCCTGCAATATTGAGCTCAGTGGGAGACTGACCACTTTGGCAGCCTCTAGCAGTTTGTGCTCTGGCACTTTTTCAGAACTTCCTCTATTACTTGCAGAAATATCCTGTGTCCCTGCCACAGGATTGTAAAGTTACAGCAAAAATACGTTAGAAGGCTCTGAAATCCTTTTATCAACTCTTTTTTTTTGGTTGGGTAATTTTGAGTTTTTGTTTGGATGTTGTTGGTGGTGGTTTTGTCTGTTTCATGAGGAGGAAAACAATCTCTGTGAGAAACTTGAGGAAAAGCTTGTAAGAAATACCTACATGCTCCCATCTGGAGTGACTAGTAAACTTGTGACCAGAACATTTGAAATCCCCCTCTGCCTTTGGAAGGTGCATCCATGATGCCACCAGCCTAATCTGTGTCCCTTGGATATGCTCCAGAGAGCATCTCCTGCTTCCTTGGCTGTTTGTAATTAACAGGTGGCACCACACCAACCAAAGAAAACAAAATTTTCTCCTCTTTATTATGGATCTGGAAAAGTATTATCTAATTATATCCTGGAAGTTGCTGTACAGATCTTCACAAAATTTTATTTACTTCCTATTTTGGATGGTATCTAACCCATCAAGATTTAGCACAGTATCCTTATTTTGCACAGAGTATTTTGTAGTGTTAAGTTCCACAGTTTTTCTTTTATTTTTGGTCTGTGCCATGGGGGAAGAGGCCTGAGTGCAACAGACAAGAGTTTGTTCTGCGTTGCACTTAATTTTTATACCTGACATGGTACCCAAGATACATTATTTTTTTAATTCTCTTGCTTTTGCTCATGTAATCTCTAGTGAGAATCTTACACCAAAAAAATTAAACTACCACTGAAGACATTACACTTTTATTTGGAAGTAATTTAACCTGTGTGGTTCCCATGGGAGGGGGCTTAATGATTACCAGTGTGATGTTCAGCTGGATAATAGGCTTGTCAGGATTTTTCACAGCCCAGTTGCAGCATGTTAGTTTTTCTTACTTGATGAGACATTTTTTCTAACTTTTAAGAGATTGCAACTGATGATTTTCATGGGGAAATGCCAACTAAGTAGAAGTTTCATTCTGGACATTTTTATGATGAGGGTGAAAGAGTGTATGTGTTGCTTTAGACCACACAATAGCTTGTCAGCCCTGGCTTTCATTCAGAAAATGGCATATTCTGGTTGCTTCATGCATTGCTTGGTCCAGAGCAATGATTTGAATCTGATATTTTATCCCCACCCCCTCAAAAATTTGGGTATTTGCTATAACCACTGCTGTCTGGATAGACAATGCCTAAACAGAGCTAGTAGGTGTTTGTTAGGAGAGATCCATATGAAATTAGCTGCAGGCTGAACATCAGCACACTTCTGTGGAGGCGAGAAAATGGGAAAGATGCAGCACCTGTGCCTCTGATATATCTTCTGACCTTCTGTCTCAAGAGATGAGGGGAGTGAGTTTTTACTGTGTTAAATAATTTAAACAAAAAAGAAGTTCTCACCTTGGTATAGAGTACTTGGAGAGAAGTAATCCCTAAAGTCTCAAGAGAATGGCAGTTGTAGGGTTTTCTGTTTGGGTGGTTTTATTTTAGTCCTCATATAATCTCTTAGGCTTCCTCTTAGTCTTCCCTTACTATCTTTTCTGCTGGAATCAGAAAAGTGTGTGGAGTACTCATATGATTCACAGCTTCTCTTCCCTTTCCCTTAATGGCCTTGATTTCTTCCCCTGGAGATTTGTTGCCCCTGAACTCCCAGCTGGCTGCCCTGAACAGAACAATAGAAAGTGGAAAGTTTGACCTGTTAGTGGCAGCCATTAGCCAAAATTTCCAAAGCTACTGTGCAGAAGAAAACTGCATAGGCTTGCATAGCCTGCAAAGGTAATTAGTCTGCCTCTGGGATCCTTTTACACTGTGTTGAGCTTGCTAGTTGTGCTTGGATTTATGGCCTGCCTGGGGGAAATTGTAAATAACAGTTCAGGATGCTTTGGGAGTGAGAAGAGAACCAAAGTGCTGTCTTTAAAACACAGAGCTGCCAAGATTGAGTTGCCTTCACCATCCAAACCACACTCTTCTTTGTAACCTAGTGCTGTTTTCCAAGCTGTGTGTCCCAAGGTGCAGAGTGTGCCAGGGAAGAGCCCTACCTCCCATGCTGCGCTCCTCTGCGGGCTTTCCTCAGTGCTGTGCTGAGCTCGCTTCTTGTGGCCTCCAAGTACAGCCTCTTCTTGCCTGGAGCTGCTCAGGGCTTATCTGAAGGAACCACCTTGGGATGTTGATTTGTTAAATGGAAAATTTTTCCTGCAGCTGCCATAATTTTGTTGGAAGAGGTGTTTCAGGTGAAATATTTAGTGAAGCTGCAGGAAGAGACAGGATTTGTGCAGGTGATGGTGCTTGCTGTGAGAGAGGGAGGCAGAGAAGCAATGAGCCCAGGACTTTCCTCTCCTGGCTGCTGTGGGTCCTTGCATCATCCAGGAGAATGAAAGGCAGCAGATCCGATTCCACTGAGCAAACACATGCAGCTTTGAAAGGCTTTTCTTTCATGCTGATGTGGAAGAGGAGGAGTGTTTACTGACGTCCAGAAGTGCTTTCCTGCCTGGAAATGGGTTTTCCTACCAATCTTCATGGGTTCCTGTGATTCTCAGCAGTTAGCACATATCCTGTGTGGTCAGGGACCAACAAGAATCCTCAGGAAGCTCTTCCCAGGAAGGTATAGTGTTTCCCAATATGCCACACTCAGCAGCAATGTGATGCACACAGCTGGCACTGCCTGCTGTGGTATGCTGGGTGGGTCCCCTACTATCCTTGCTTTGCAGATTTCTGCAGTAATGGGCCACCTCTTGTTGCAGGAGGGTGCTGGGACCAGTGGCAAATTCTCCTGGAGGGAGAAATGGTGTAGGGATGGGAGGAGTGCTCTGGCCACAGTGGCTGGAAGGGCATGTATAGCCTGCCCAGCAGCTAAACATGGAAGAGAGTGTAGACTGGGGACTGGAGGAACACAGGTTAAGAGAAGGCAGGGAAAGAGCTGTTTTTTTCTCTAGGATGCCTTCTGTTTGTTTTTTGTTGCTGTGTGCACATCCAGATGGGTTTTCTGCCTGTTAGCACGGATGGATGCACGGTGCCACAGCCTTGCTGCCCAGCCGAAGGACAGGAGGTTTGAGTTTACACAGTGAGGGGAAAGCCCTAAGATGGCCCTGAGAAGAATTGTCCTTTGGACAGCTGAGAGGGAGAGGAAGAGGTGTGGGAGCCCTGAGCAGGGTCACGGGTGCCTGAGTAATGCCTCTGCTGGTATCTGTGGAGTTGCAGCAGCAGGCGAGGCATGCCAGTCTTGCTGCAGATAGCTCTGCCTGCTGCTGCAACTCACGTGGGAGCAAGTACACTCAGCAAATGTGGAAGTCATGGGAGAGAGCAAATCTGATTACTTTGAGGGTGGGGAGGGTGTGGCAACTGGGTCACTTTGGTCTCACGGGGTCATTGCCTTGGCCCTGACCACAGAGCAGCCTTTTCCTGGGTGCTTGTGGGGAAGGGCAGATGCTTTGGCTGGCTCAGCACAGCTCCCTTCTTTAGGGCTCCTTGCCATCAGCTGACACCAGAGCTCTCATGGCTGAGGGCAGGAGTTTCCCCCTCACCCCCTCTCCTCTCACATGCTGCTGCCCAAGTCAGGCTGGTGCCAGCATCTGCCTGAGCCCTCTGCCAGGCAAGCCATCTACCTTCCCTCCGGAGACCACCAAGCGTGCCATTGTCAGTGGATTGTGCCCTCTGATCTTGTCCCCTGCTTCCTCTGGGGAATCTGCTGGGCACAGTGCTGCCTAAGTCTGGGGGACAGAGTGGGACTGGGGGTCACACTGGGCAGGGCCATTAAATGAACAAAGGAAATAAGCCTTCCCTTCCAGCTGTTCTTGTCCGATGCTGTATCTGTTTCATGGTCAAAGAGGTGTGGGAGCCCTGAGCAGGGTCACGGGTGCCTGAGTAATGCCTCATGAACAAAGGAAAAAAGCCTTCCCTTCCAGCTGTTCTTGTCCTATGCTGTATCTGTTTCATGGTCGGGATCCCAGCTTTTGTCACTTTCTGGAGCCAAAGCTAGGACTTTGGTATTAATTAAGCTATTTAAGGGGAAGGAGAGGAAGGGAAGAGATCTTTTTCAGGCAAATGCTCCTGGCAGGTTTAAAGAGCTTCCCATTAAAGTGCTGTATGCTGTCACTAATGACTGTACCTGAGCTCAGGCAGCACAAGCCACGGTGTGGATTTGTACACAATTGCAGGCTGTTCAGCAGTTTCATGGGTGACTGAGCTACAGATTATGCTGCAAAATTAGAAAGTCTAGACTTGAATGAACTGGTAAATAAGCTCTGGAAATAGCTTTGCTGGAAAGAAGACGACATCTAAGGTTGGAGCAAGGAAGCAGGGGTGTCCCTCCGATGCATAGTAGCAGAATGAGTGGGCATGTTTCTTTCACTGTTGGGAGAAAAAAGGTAGAAACACTGTTGAAAATCATAAGTTGTGTTTCAAAAGCCTGTGGAAGCTTGGCAAAGGCTTTCAGACCAGTTAGGATGTCCAGCTGTGAGGTATCTTTGTCATTTTTAGCTAGGTCACTCTAACCTGTTACTCCTGCAAATGATACATGCAGATCTGAAAGGCTAAATGTGGCTTCTTAAGATTTACTTTTATTTTTTAATTGTGTCCTGGAAAGCTAGAGCAGAGTGCTAGAAAGTTTGCTGCTGACTGAAGAATGAGCAAGTGCCAAAATGGAGCAGCTCTGAGTGTTGAGCTGCAGTGATGTCAGATTTGTAAAATAATTTTGCTTCCAGTCAGGTGTTAATAGAAAGAGTGAGATTTATGGGGTATTTTTCTTTTTCTCTCTTATTTTTCAAAAGTGTATAGGCTCTGAAATCCTGATGCATTCCAAGTTCATAATAGATTTCATTCTCCATTTTCCTCTCATCACTCTTCAGTAGCAAGCGTGGCCTTGGCAAGGCAGGTGAGGCACTGGAAACAGCAGGCTCTGAAGCTGTTCTGTGTAACCTGAACTGGCTCAATAAATAACCCTGCAAAGCATTCCCAAATTGTAGGATGTGGGAAACATCTGATTCCTCTCCAGTGCATTGACATGTGAGTTAGCTCTGCAGTAACGTGCAGTTCTCTCCACTGACAGGTCTGTGATAAGATCAAGGTTGTTAAGCCACCTACCTTCTGTTTATGTAACCAGCCTTCCTTTGTCTGAGTCACTTGACAGCAGATCTGGTAGGAGTGATCACAGAGGGATCCACTGAAGGAAAAATTTTAACTGGCTCACCTTAAAGTGACCATTAATTGTTAAATGGTACAGAACCACTTTGTTTATAGAGCCACCACAGGCTGTTCCATCACTGAGCAGGGATGTGATTTTCTGGAAACAGCACTGCTACAATTTTCGATAGCTCTGTGGGAGAGCTGTTAAAAAAAAAAATAGTATGCAGTAGGAGCTCTCCAGCTGCTCAAAAAAAGTGCTGTGCATGCCTTTTATCAAGTGCCTGGGGGCTCAATTTGTGCAAGAGTGGAAAAGGTTATTGGAATTACAGTACTCTCCTTATAAGTATAAATCTTCCTGTTCTCCATTGCTTCCCTCACTTTAGTCAAATCACAACTCATAATGGTCTGTTTGCCTCTTTTTCCTCAGTACTTCTGCTGAATTTCCTTCCCTTTTCTGATGGTCAGAGTAGGTATAGGCCCTTCGAGGGACGCAATGTCTGCCATTAGGGCATGAACCCTCATCCTTATTTTAACCCCTGTACACTGTCTCCTGGAGCAGAGGTGCCCTTGAAGCATTGCTAACATGTTGTCCTGAATCCTTGAAAAAGTGTACCATTGAAGGCAGCCCACTTGAAATTAATTTATACCAAGTCTTCAAGTATGCCAAAGCAGAATAAAAGTAGGCTCTTCCTAAAGCTCATTGGAAGGTTAGAAGATGTTTGCTTGATGCAGATATTGCAGCAAATATAATTTTAATCAATTTTTCCATTTCAGTTGCTGAAAATCTTGTGTGTTGTCAATGTGACAAAAAACCTAAGGAATTAATTTTATTTGAGGTACTTTTTGTATGACTGGTCAATTGTGAATGCAATTAAGATGGAAAACTGCAGTTGTTACACTTGTGATGATGACAATCAGATGAGATTAGAGTACACTTGCAATTTCCCCAGCTCAGAACACAGCTAGCATTTTTACCATTTAATGTGTCTGTCTTTTAATTGTTCCAGACCAGCTCCAACACTCTGAGTATGCACAGTCTGCAAAATCTTACCTTCTGTCATGCAAATACTTGTAACTGTTCAGAACTGTAATGACACTTTTAGGGATTTTTTTAATTGGTGGGGGTTTTTTTTTTATTCTGAGCAATGTCAAATAGATTCATAAGTCTGTTGCACAGCTGAAAGCTTGATGCCACTGAAAGGAAATGAGAGGGGCTTTTCTCTTCCTCTTCCAAATTCCTTTGCATTGTCTCAGCTGCTCACACAACTAATGACTTTAGAGTATAAGGGAGTGTTTAAAATGGATAATTAAATCCAAAAAGTTGCCTTTCACTTGCAATTCCTTGACTCGGCTGATGTTATAGCCTCACTGTAAGAATAAATTGTGAAGTGTCTGTTCCCTCTGCTGGTTTGTTGTGATTTTTTTCCCTCTTGCTGTAAGACAGCTGCTAAATAGCTTTTTCTTGCTGTATAGATCCAAGCTAGTGTTCTGTGGGGTGGCTGGTAGTAAAAGCTTCCTGTAAGCTTTTACTTGTGCATCCATCCATGCAGACCATGTCCAAGTGACTTTGGTTTTTGAATCTTATTAATTTTTTCCTACCAGGAAACGAAACTTTTTACAGAGAGTATCAGAGAGAAGTTGTAGATATAAAGCCCATTGTGCTGAGACTGTCGGCTTACTGAGGTTTAGTTGCCCTGTTCCTCATCTGTGTCCCGGCACTTGGCAGCATTTGAAAACAGGATGGGCTAGTGTTGGAAATGAGAGGAGCAGTGACATTCTCAGGAGCTGCACTTAAAACAGACAGCATTCAGGGTTGGATTTGTTTTTCCCCCAGATGCTTCTTCCAGTGAGGGCACAGACATACACACATTTTTTTGTGTGTGCATGTGCCAACTTTCTGCTACAGAAGGAAGGACACGTAGGTTCATAAATCACCTAGGAATGAACACTGCTTTCCTTCCCTTTCCTGCCTATCCCTACAGGTTAGCTTGTCAGGAAAACAAGCCAAGTTATAGCAACAGGATGTGCATAGAGGAAAAGCCGTGTCTATGTAGAAGGTGCATTTAGAAGTTATCTGTAGTGACTTTGAATGTTCAAGTCCAGCAACAAATGTCAGTGCACAAATTCACATAAATATTTATGTGCCTTTCAAGAGGAACCATAATTAAACAAGGCTAGCCAAATTCCCATCCCTAGTCACGCAGACATGACTCCTATTTTCTCACTTACAAATAATATAACCCTGTGGGATTTTTACTAGTTCAAGTTAATTAAATTTCACTCAAAGCATGAAATTTGCAGGCAGTGCTCATTGCAGTAATTCTGCAAGTGTGTATTATTTAGTCAGATACAATAAAAAGTTCACTTTTGTTTTAATTCTTCATTTTATTTGTTGACAGTGTACAGGATTTAATCATACACACCATACCAGTGCTCATATCACTAATTATTCTTTTTCTTTTAAAAGAAAAGTCCTCGGTGTAGCATTGTGAACTAATTTTTTTCACAAGTTATATGCTGCAATTATCGATGGACCTAAAAGTATGAGCTATTTTGTCTTTTGAGAACATCTGGTCCCTTCTTAAATGACTTGTACAGACACTTTTGTAGTTTTTAGAGATAAGTTGAGACCTAAGTGCTTGCTAATATCTTGGAAACTTGTTTGTTCACATTCTTTGAATTCTGGTTATGGAATGAATTGTGAGAGAAGAAATCAGTTTACGGAAGTCTAATGGATGATGTGCCAATCTTTGCACTACTCCAGTTTTGCATATATAAGCTATGTGTCTGCTTTAGTTACAAATACATTCAGTATGGAATCTTTCCCAACAATTATTGAATTTAGGCCTGGTAAAAAAACCCAGACAGTATACTAGAGAAAAAGGGTGTTTGAAGAATATTCAGTTGCTTGGAAATATAGCTGTCCCTTCATGAAGTGCCTGTGCTGAACTGTGGAAGAAAACACAGCCCAGTACTTGCATCAGAAATTCTGGATCCATTTGGATTCATGTTCTTGCACCTCTGTGGTTGATGTCCCCAGCTCCTGGATGTCCCAGCATTTCTCTCTAACTGGCTTGTGCTTGGAGGAATTCTTGGCAGGCTAACAATTCTTGTGGCCTCTCCTTCCAGCTTTCTGCCCTAGTCCCACGGCAGAGACCACCCTCTTGTACAGCGATGCCTCAGCCCTCTCCCTTGCAGTCAGGATTTAAGTGCAAATACATCTCCATCAGTGGCTTAGCTCCCATAATCAATGCACTAGGTTAAAGACATACATTTCATTCTGCTGTTGTTTATTCTCTGAGGAGAATAATCTCTGGCAGAAGCAGCAGGGGAGAGCAGTGTTTGCGCATGCCTCGGCTGGACTGGGACCTGAGAAGTGCCGCGGTGCAGTGGAGGAGGGCAAGCTCTGCTGGAGCACTGTGCACTGGAATTGTGATTTTTTTGTTAAAAATGCAGACTGGAGAACCTGTGTGTCCTGGTACTAAGACGTAGTTATGTTACTTACTGTTACTGGTATCCAGACACTTGAGATTAATTCCCTGGGGAAACGAGGAGGGCATTTTCTCTATGAAGCACTGAGTTCAACAGATATTTAAGCCTCAGAGTTGTTGTCCAAAATAAATAAATGAACAGATCCCTAGAGTTTTCTGCTTGATGTGAAACTGCTGTCCAGAAGGAACAAAGTGTCAGCCTGCCAGCTCTTCAGGGACATTTTCCAGTTCCACTGTTGCTTCCACTCAGATTTCAGTCCTGTACTTGGAGGCACTGTAGCTGTCTCCTGGTTATGGAACACTCGATTAACAGAGTCAGAAGAAAGTCAAGTAACAAAAAAAGCACCGGAAGCAGAATCAATAATGTGGTGAGGCAAAAAGCAATATAAGGGAAGAATTTCTGTGGGGTTTTATAGTATTATTATAGCAAACAAAAATGGGTTGAAGGCAGGAAGGAAAATTAAGAGCAACTTAAAGATTGTGTAATGCTGGAAGTAGCTTATGCGGTGAAATTGCAACCAGTGTTCTTAATAACATCCCATTTTTGTTTCATTTATAGCTTTGACTTTGAAAGGTTTGGTTGGGGTTCTCTGCCTGGAACTTGACTGACTTGTTTTTCAATGCAGAAAGCCAAATCTGTCTTTCTAGGAAGCTTGAGGAAAATTAATTAAAGAGCTTTTGAATTATAGATCCATTAAAAATTACTCTGCTTTGAAAGCTAAATAAATAAATAAAACTGTCAGTGTTTGTCATCTGTTGAAAAAAAATTGTTTCTCTTGTATCTGTACAACAGAGAAACCCAATTACTGAACTCCAATGCTTTGGAATTTGGGCAGGAGAAGCTTTGATTATATCAACCTTGACTGTACTCATATGAGTCTTTTCAGGTGTCATTTGTGAGTTTAGAATAATGAATCAGCTGTTGTCCCATTCTGTCCAATCAGTTCTCCTATTCTGCCTTTTTTTTTCCTTTGGTGTCTGTGCTAACTCTGGAACAAAATATGCAAAATCCAATCTGCATCTTGCAAACCTTTAACCTGATGGATTTGACTTCTGCAGGAGACAGACTTCGTCCCTTTAAACTGAGTGTTTTATTTCAATAAAAAAGCATTCATGCAGGTGCCTTTCCTCCCTTCCTGACCTTTTCTTTAATGGTGGTCTTTCCTGAGGATAAGTGTTTCGTATGGGTCTAGGGTTAGCAACACGTGCCAAAGCACAGAAGTAGAATAGCAAATGCATAACCCAAAGAGGAAAAATTTAAAAAAACCACCCCATACTATACAGTATGTACCACAACTGCCTCCTCTCTCATGCTGTGATAAAAGACAGTCTGGCAGATATTTTTCTAAAATAAGAAATCTGCTCTGATCCAATGAAGAATAATAGCAGCAATTAAAGATTTCGTGCCCTAGTTGTTTTGGAAACAAAAATATGGCCAGACAAAGCTGGCAGCGTGTTGTGGTGGTATGTGTGATGTGAATAGCACTGCTGCCTTGGTGCTATCCTTTGCTGAGAGGTTTTTAGCACCTGGTGAGACTAGCTTTGGGCATACCAGTGCTTTTTCCTGCCAGGACAGCTTTGGATTTGACTTCTGACTAGGATACTTTTATTTGCCTGTAATCTCTATCCCTCCTTCAGGCCACAGAAGCATGTCCTGCTTGCCCAGTGCTGCTCAGGTGCCAGCCAACAGCTGCAGTGTGGCTGTGCCCGTGGCAGTGCTGTGCAGGTGGAATACCTCACAGGAGTGGGCTTCTGGCAGAAATAACCCACCTGCCTGTCCAAGCAGGACAAGGCCTTTTGTTTATGTGTCTGAGCCTTTCTGCCCTGATTCTGGGAGTAGTTAAAATCTCAAAATGACAGTGCAGGAGGAACAGGCTGGGGCTGTTGCCCTGCAGGAGAATCTGAGAGCTGCTCAGGGACAGCCTAAGCTGCCCTGGCTCTGCCTGGTCTGGGAATGTCCGTCCTGCCCTGGTGGGTGCTCCCACCTCCTGCTGGCCCTGCAGTGAACTGATTCAGCAGTGTAAACAAGCAGAAAACTGTTGATTTGGTTATTTTGTTTGGTTTTAAGTAAGTTTTCCCCTGGTCTTTCTTGTCCCAAAAGCTCACTGCAGGATGGAATAGGCATAGGCAGACAAAGGTGCAGAGAAGGACCAAGTGCCTGGGGAGTCAAGGAGAGAGGAGAGACTGCAAGGGCCATGGTATAAATTTGCCTTGCCATAATGTCCTGCTGTAGAAGCAGTTTAAGAGCCCTTGCGGCTTGCTTGAAGTGCAAATGAATCAATTCTTGCAAGCTTACTGCAGCAACCTCGGGTCAGGAAATTCCCGTGGTGTAAACAGATTACTCTGTTGCAAGTCATGGTGAAGTTTGACTTAATTCAGTGTGGGTCATTCTCAAATGTGGGATTTAAAACTTATTTCTTGCAGGCTTTTTAAAGATTAGACAGTGTTTAATTGCATCTTGGCAGAGACAGAAGGTCTAATACATTGAGAAACATATGTCTTGGCCAGGTTGATGCTTCCTTTCAGGATAGCTGTCTTTGAAGGAGTAGCAGATGGAAGTCCTTCCACCTTTTCTAGGCACTGACTAACTTCAAGAAGAGCAGATAAACTGGCAGCTGAGAAAAGCAATTCTTAAAAATAATTTACAGAGATCTGTATGGCTTTAACTTTATTTATTTAAGCTTTCAGAGTCAGAAGACTGGCTTTGCATTTATTGAAAACTTCTGAAGCTCAGTTGGAGAACCAAATATGATCAGGCCCTAGTTGTGAGATTCCCACATTTCTGGCTGGCTTTTCTTAGCAGCATCCAAATTAGTGAATAAATAAATCCCTTCAGTCTGCCGATGACAACAAAAAATCTGTGATTCAGACCAAAACATCTTGATCATGAGCTTGGCAGTGCTAACCTTGAAGAGCAGAAATGCAGACCATCAATCTGATATTTCAGTACCGTAAAGAGTTGCTTTGAAATGGTCATTTTGTTGCTGTCCCATCTGTTTTACTCAGTAAATTTCACCCTTCAATGAGACTAAATTTTATTTTTTGGCTTTGGGATGAGAAAGGTTAGATCTTGAACTGGGGCTGCTGAGATGATGCTTGTGTCTAGGATAAAGATGCTGAAAGATGTTCTCTGTGCTGAGTTATCTGTCAAGCTCCTATAACCTTGGTCTTTTAATCAGAACATTTTCAAAGTCTTTGGGATTGTCAAAGTGTGTGATGGTTTTGTTTTTGTTTGGTTGGTTTTAGTTTTTGTGGTTTGGTGGTTTTGTTTTGGGGTTTTTTTTGTTTTGTTTTCTAATTTATTATTTCTGCTTTCTGAATTAATTTTTGATTGCTAGTTAGGTGGCTGCCTGAGAATGTCTGACTATAGCATGTCCATTTCTATTTTAAAATGTACTGTGTGAAGTAGGAAATACAAAAGGAAGTTTCTGGATTTATTGTTTAGGCTTCAGCTGTGTCTCCTGTTTGTTTTGTTATAAATGGCAGTACTGAAAACTGTATTCACTGAAAAGTGAGTTTCACTTTCTCAACAGTGGAATGAAATAGTGTTTATTCTTTGAAGAAGACATCTATGAGAAAGGTACACTACAACACTTGTTATAATATATTAGGAGTGTTCACTAAGATTTGTGTGAAAACAGTTTTTCCTGATGATTCTGAATTGGAATACTGGTCTGCAAAATGTTATGCACAATTCTAATTTCAAACAGAATTTTAGTGACTTAAATTAAAGCTACTACTGCAAGAAGGCTAAATGCCAAAGCAAACAATATTTAAGCTGACTTCTTTTATATACTGCATGGCAGTTACAATTGTACAATGTGTAATTGGTATGAAATAGTACTTTTGAAATCTAAACCTTGAGACAATTTCAAGACAGGCATTCAGTGTAAAATTCATTAGGTTTAATTTCACTGAATGGTAAATGTAAAATTATCACACATTTGAGCAACCTAAACATTCATTTGTTGAAACTTCCATTTTCTGTTTGTTCTGCACACTGGTGAATGAGGATGGGAATAGGATGTGGTTGGCAAAGCCATTCCATGTTGTCTGTACCTGGAGATCTTGGCAGCAGCACAGATACCTCTGAAACAGCCTAATCCTGCCCAGCAGGTACCTGTGGAGAGAGGTGCTGTCAGTGGGGTGTGCCTCTGGGGGCCAGCAGAGCTGCTGCCTCATTTCTCAGGGTACTGGTGCTCCCCTGAAGGTCTTTAAGGAAAAGTCTTACTGCACTGTGCTGCAACTGCAACTGTGATGTTACTGAGATGCCGATGCTCAGTAATTATTGGATATAGCAGTTAATAGGATATTCCTGTTAATGTGCTCAGCACGTAGGAGAAATGTGTTTGCACATTTGTTACTGCACCTTAACTCCCAGCCTGGGGGAATCCCAGCAGCTGCTGGTGCAGGGAGCAGCAGCCCTGCTCACCTGCATTCCACTCTGCATCTGCTTCCTCTCTGCTGCCTTAGTTCAGACACATAATCCAGCCAACAAATTAACAAAAATTCAATTTGCTGAGCTGACTTCCTGCTCTTTTGTTGAAATATCAATTTAGGCAGCAAACATATGCAAATGTTGGAGGTGAATGCCAGGGGAGGTGAGAATGCTGGAAGGTGGACTTTTGTGATGGTGTGACAATCTGCATCCTGACTAGCATTATCTCCTGAAGCTAAATCTGAAACAAAAACATAGCCATACATTACAGCTCTCAAAAAACACTGCCAGTGTCAGAATTTTCTGCCACGTGTTGACACCTCCTAAATTTTGCCAATTAGGCTGGTTTTGTAGCTGCACTCAAAATCAACTGTGCAAGGTGATGTGGCTTAAACAAAATAAATCAAAAATACTTCTCAAAATATTACTCTCACCACTGTCTGTTTCTCTGCTCTGTTTTTTTGATAGATCCACCCTAGGATTACTGTGTGTTTGCAATGGCAGTGGAATTGGGAATAAGGGAACCATAACCAGCAGCGTGCTCTTTCCTTCTCATACACAATGTCTCTGTACTTTCAGGATGAACTACACTTAGACGAGTTTCTTGTGTACTGCAGAGTACACTTCAGGTGGAGCAAAATCAAAAGGGAAAAAAATCAGAGCATCCTTCTGTGAGGAAAATTAAATTCTTGAAGTGTAGAATTTTCTAATGGCATCACACAACCTTGTCTGACATGGCTACAGTCTTTGGACTCCTCCTAAAGGAAGTGAAAGAAATGATGGGTGAGGAATTGTGCATGTAGGGATTGCAGTTGAGCTGGCCACCCTCCCATGGAAAGGTCAGGGAGAAGATTCTCACTCAACTCTTTTTAGTGGCAAGTTGTGATCTTTTTTCATTTGGAATTCTGGAACACTAGCAGCAGACCTAGCAAAGATAGATGAGTGAGTGAATGGCAGCAAACAGGTCAAAGGCACATGATGAAGGACTAAAAGGAAACTATGGCATATGGGAGGATGTGTCTTAGAGGAGGGAAAGATTGCCTAGAAATAAATAGATGTAGATTAAAATAAATATATACGCACATGAGTGTGTATATGTATACACATACACACATATTTCTTCTTTGAAAACTGTACTGTATTGTGATAGAAACTTTCTACAGAAAATATTTGGCTTTTCTGGCATCTTCCTGTGCTGGAGAAAGCTTGGGTGTTTTGTTTTGGGTCACATTTAATGTCTGTGGTCTCTGGAGATAATGTGTTATTTTCAAATACAATAATGTGTTACTTTTAAATGCTATGTGTGTTTTATTCCTCACGTCTGGATTCCTGGATCACATTTTCATTGCAGATTCTTTCTTTGCTAAACTAGTCTGTTGTATCATGGGAATCCTTAAGCAACAAGGACAGATTAGGTAAAAGCAGATGTCAAAATATTAAAATTTCTCATGGGATAGAAACTCTCCATCCCACACAGACAGCATGTATAATCTATTGTTGGCACAGTCTCCCACTCAATTCCTTCACATCTCTTCCTCTTCATCAAGTTCCTAGTGACCAGAGACTGTCTTTCAGAAAGCACTGTAATCCAGAACAGCCTGGAGCAGGCACATGGGCTGACTCTGGGGGATGTCCTGTGCAGGGCTCAGGTGGACTCCATCCTTGTGGGTCACTTCCAGCTCAGTATGTTCTGTGATTTGATACTTGTGTGCAGTGTGGACGTTTGGTGGGAGAGGCAGCTGCTCCCCAAATCTGCAGACATTACTCCTGGTGTCCTGCACACTGCTGGAATTTGCTGAAACAAATTCCCAAGTGCTGGCGTCTGTGTTTTCTTCATTTCTCTTCTTTTTTTCCAGAAGTTGGAAGCATTTAGTCTCTTTATGTACCTTATCCCCATAAGAGAGTGTGGTGAAAAAGCACAGTGCAAACTTAGTTATTCATGTGACGATAAAATTGATATGAGATCAGGTAATCAATTGATAAGCAGTAAACACAGTTTTTTTTTAATTCTAGAATGCTCAGTGCTTGGTTCCTTTTGTAATATTAATTCATTGCATGTGACATAAGAGGAAACTTTTCTGTATGTGCATGATCTCTTAGGCTTGTCTGGAGTGATGGAAATTCCTTATGGTGGCACAAAGCAGCAAGCATCTTTGCTGTGAACCTGGAGCCTTTGACATTAACACTTTGGCAAACTCCACTGTCACTTGCGTTGCCTCAAGCACCTTGATGCTGCTGGTGGAGCTGTGGTGAGGGACACAGAGGGAGCTAGCCATGCTCCTGGGAATGCCTGCTTGCCAGATTACACACAATTTCGGAGTGCCAGCCCAACTTTTGCGGTTAAGATGTGCAGTGCCTGGCCAGTGGGTACAGAGGCATGTGTGACACAAGAATGTTTCCTTGTATGATAGCCACAGACTAATGGAATGTGGCTCTAAAGCACAGGGAGTGTGTGGGTGGGTTGTGGAGGTGGTGTATTGAACTCTAGTCCAGGCTGGTCTAAAGCAGTATAAATTTTTGTTTTCTGGTTTATGTTAGCAAAGGGTAGCATAAATTATGCATGTGTGGATGTTCTGTCGTCAAATCATAATAAAAAAACACAACGGCAAAATCAAAAAGTCCTGGATTCTCTGTTAGTGCTTTTACATTCTAACTTGTAATTTCCAAGTTAGATTGTGAAATTGAATTATTTCTCAGCTTAGGGATGTTTTCTTGTTTAAAAAAGAAGAGGAAAAAAGGTGAAGTCCCAAATGATGCTATTGCCTTTAAGTGTTGGTATGGAAAAAGCACATAATGTGTGTGTGTGTTTCTGCATTACTATTGATCCTAATTCCGGGCAGTGCCACTTAATGGCTTTTGCTCTTCTGGAGACAGGCCTGGGCTGACTTTCCCAGCCGTGCCAGTGTCATCTCTCCCTGAAACGTCCTCCACCCCAGCAGCCAGCACTTCTCCCCAGAGCGCCGCGCCGCTGGCGTTAGCATTGCTCACTGCGCTTGGTTTCTTCCTTGACACAGCTCCTTAATGAAACACCTGATGAGTCAGTGTTAACTAATCTCGCTTGGGTGTATGGCTGTCACCTCCCTGGAGAAGTTCTGTCTGTGTCTTGAGAATGCTGTGAACCAAAGAGAGACGGTTTGCATTCAGCTGCAACTTCTTTCTCCACATCATTTTAGAATTTGGTACCTGTAGGGATAGCAAATTGGAAGTGAAACTGGCACAAGCAGAAGGAAAGGTATGTGTCTCTTGCTCCCTCAGGCAGCACTTTTACATAAGAGGAACACTTTAGAGATGCATATTGAAATGTATTTCATCTTTCTGCCCCATTAAACAAGCAATTGGTTTTCAACAGCAGCTCGTAGATGAATCTGAGTCAAAGCAGGATGATTAACTGGAGGACAGCCAGCTTGGCCATTGTTTGTCCTCTCCTGTTTAATACTCAGTGTATAGTGATACACACATTAGAGACTTCAAATTCCTCCCTTTGAGAGACAATAAGTAAATTAATCTGTTGAGAAATTGCTGAGATTCCAGCCTCCCTAACAACATTTTCATTTAACCATGTTGAATACTGCTAGCTGGAGTTGCTCAACTCAATGACTCACAGCCAAACACTGTAAAACATTATTTTTGCTTTTCTGCATTTCCTATCTATAAATGGGTGGTTAGGGTTGAATAGGGTTGAATGCACTGAGATGAAACTTAATTCCTGTCAGCTGATTACAACTATTCTTCATTCAAACACAGAATACACTCTGCTTTCACTCACAAAACTGGGTGATCTTTGCATGTGCGTATCAACAACCCCAAAACTACCATGTCTTGAGGGCACATGTGCCCAACCCTCTTCTGAATATCTGAGTTTCGGGTGTTCTAGTGACTAACCTGACTTTAGAAAGGCAAGGATGATAAGGAGTGTCTCTTCAAACTCCAACAGGCCTAATCTCTTATATCCCAGTATTTGCCATCCCAATTATCTTAAAGGAAAAATAGGTGTACTTAAAAGCCCTTAATCATTGTCATGGTCCCTGTTTTGGTTTGTTAGTCAGGGAAGCAAACGTACTCTTTACTTATGGGTTCTGACAGGAGAGAAGAGAGAAAGATGCAGGAAAATGCTGCTGTGTACACTGTGCCTCTTAGCCAATTTAAACCACCATTTTTATCAATTTCCCCTTGTAAGAACAATTTAGAAAATATAACTGTTGCTATCTACAGGCAAGGGGTAGTGAATCTATAAATTGAAGTTCAAGGTTATTGGCGCTCTTATCTCTCTCTAATATAGGTATATGTCTCTGAGCTGCTGAATATTTTTATTGCTGCTGGTTTAATAATTAATCTGCCCTTTGGAAGCTGCAGGCTTTTTGCCTGGGATTAATGCACTCTTAACATCCCCATGTCTACCACCTTATCCTGAAAGCTAAGTGGTACCACAAGAATCTGCTGCAGGGGGCTTGTTCCATCTTTGATCATGTGTTCATATGTCTTCATAGAAAGCATTTTTAATCCCTCTTTGCTGCCAGGTTCAGACATAAAATCTCTAGTGCTGTTCTACAAATCTCTTCTACATTAGCTTGGAGGGCTGGTGCATTAGCAACTAGCAATGGTAAATGGCAGGTTTCTCTGGACTAGGCTATCAAAGAAGGCATGTGCGTGACTGAAAGGGCTGTTGCACGTCTGTCCCCAGCCAGAAGTGGGGAAATGTGTGCCTTTAAACACAAATCTTGCTGCCTATGGGGTAAACTCCTTTCCCCATGTCAATGACTGGGTCAGTTCAGGACCTTTCTGTGCTCTCTTGGGAGAGACCTGGCTTGGTGAGATGTTACTCGGACCTGTCAGCAGGCACTGCAGTTTTGGTGCCTGTGTGCTTTGTGTTTTTCCTCTCCTGTCTTGTTGGTGTAGAAAAGTGCTGAATTAGTATATAATGTCTGTCACAGTGAAAGTGGGGTGAAGCAGGATGCTCAGTTGCTCCCATTTGCTTGTGAAGAGCCCATTAGGTTTTCTTATGGAATTCTCTGAAATGAGGAGCTCTTGATGTTGTCAGTTGGGAGAATCAATTCTGTGTGCCATGCTCTGCCCTGTTCACCATTCTAATTTCCATCAAATGTAAGTGATGCCTGCCATGGATTGCATGTTGTGCATGCTCCAGTGTGTCATTCAGGAGGAAGAATCTCCATCTGTGTGTTGAGCATCATGCTAGGCAAGATGGGATGAAGGAAAACCTCTTTTATCCTTTAAGGTATGTTTGATGTATTTCTGATCCCTGTGATAAAGGGAAGAAGATAAATGAGGCTGAGATATGGGGTAAAAGAAGCGTGGAGAGTGACAGAGGCAACACACTCATCTCAAGGTAGTTTTTGTGCTTCTAAGAAGGAAGTGTTTTGTTGAAGGCAATTGCTTTGGGGCAGCCAGTTATGCAAGCCCTCCTAACTATGAATAGAGGGATACCTCTGTGGGAGAGTGGATGAAGCCAAAGGAATGAAAATAGGAGCTGCTGAAGCTGCATCTGTGTACTGGGGAGAGGGAAGGACAAGGAAACTTAGGATAGAAGCAAGTAAAAACAGGATTCTGACTCAGTCATGCATGTTTGAAACACTGAAACGAGAGATGAAAACGCGGAGTCCTGATTTCTAAGAGTTGTTTCCAGCTAGTTCATGGAGCGACTTAGTGGCCCATATAAGCCTTTTGAATAGATCCCTTTCCTGCTGTGTTTGCACCTGATTTTTTCATACATGCAGAGTTTGAATTCTGAAGGTCTCTTCAGCAGCATCTGAAGGTCTCTTCAGCAGAATCTTCCTTGGTGCGTGGTGGTATTTCCCCTATTTGTAGCAGCAGCCCGTGCAGTTAAGAGCGCATGATGTTTACCTTCATAGCTGAAGCTGTGATTTTAACCCAGGTTTCCAGAGGCAAAAAGTTTTCTGCCTCATTGAACTGTTTTTAATTCAGTTAGGGCATTCTTCAGTCTCCAAACGATGTCGTACATATTGTCTAGAAGTAATGGAACAGCATGGTTGCGCAGCCCAGCCTTGCTGGTGGCAAGTTTTCACTTAAACCAGGCCTGTGCTGCTTGGTTCCCTGTGGAGCTGCTGTAGCTGCACACACAAGGAGCACTGGCTACAGTTGATGGCTGGGAGGAACACTGGTACTGTTTTTTAATCTGGAGTGCTTCTTTCCTCATTTCTGTCAGTCTGCAGCAGAATATCTGCCTCTAATGCAAGGGTGCCCCATCAGAACAAAGTCATTGCCATTCCTGTGACAGTCATGGAAATACAAGATTCTTAATTTTAACTGTGGTTGAGCACACAAATTTCTAGATTTGCAATGTTATAGAATTTAGCTTGGTTGGTAACTGTAACAGTGACACTTTAAACTATCAGAAATACTATTTTTTTGTTGTAAAGCCATATGGATTTTACATTATGAACAGTGATTACTAATTTCATTCTCTGAAATTTAGCTTTCTGTAAGGAATAGTTGTATAAAATGAGAACAAAGCCCTAATAGCTCACAGTTTAGTTGTGTTGGTGATGTGAGTTGGTTAGCACAGGCTCAAGTACTCTTCCTTCCAGGAGCTGAAGAGGATGACTTTGTGCTGGGATTAGACACAGCTTCTCTTAGGGAGCCAACTCTGTGTACAGCATCCACAGATTCTCAAGAGGTTTGTTTTGAAACAACAAATTATTATTTTGTGCTGCCCTGGCTGTAGTCCATCTGCATTGTAGGGGTAATAAAGTGTCCCCTCTTGCTTTCCTTCACATTAGAGACTTCATCCATTCTCCCTGTCTACTCCACATGCACCACACAACTTACTATTGTCTGTAATTAGTATTTGAGCTGTTCTCAGCTTATAACTATTTATTTGTCTTGGAAACTGGCCAGTGTTTTCCATGGGATTACTTCTCTTTGTTATAGTTGTTATAGTCAGGATGGTTTAGGCAAAGCAATGCAAGAGTTGGTTTTGGGGCACCAAAGTCTAACTGAGGTCTCAGAAACCTTGGTTTGCAGCCCAGAAGTGCACACTGCCCCATCCATGGCAGATAGCAAGTGCTATCTCTTGCACATATGCAACTAATCTTTTGTCTTCCTGCAAAACATGCGGGTTTTACTTGCAGGGATCAATGCTGGTTTGTGATTGCAGAGTGTGCTGTAGGAGATGATTGTACTAATCACTGACAGCAGAACAGAGTAAAGCAAGTTTTGGCTTGGTGGAAGGGCAAAGCTGGCATTCAAGGATTACCTTCACTGGACTGGAAATGCCTACTTTACAGACACGGGACGACATTTTCTCAGTTAGAGTGTGGGTCGATCTAATTAAGCAGTTCTCCCTGGACAATGTTTATTTCTCAGGTCACTGCAGTGGTTGTTTCAATCAGGTTTCTCACTTGTATTGAAACTGTCCTAGAGTGCCATGAGTGCAGGTGTCAAACTTTGTCCCTAGGCAATGATTTTATTTGAATCCAAAGGAGTCCAAGAAGCCAAGTTAACTTAATGTGGGCTTCACCCATGAGGTTTCTGCTGCTTTTATTTATTTTTTTCCCCCATAGCAAAAGCTGGTGAAGTATAGAAAGTCTCTGTGACCTCAAAAGTGAATAAAATGAGACTGCTAATTATGTCTGGGAGGATTGTTAGATTGTCATCAATATTTCCTGTTGCATTTAGGCCCACAGACTTTCTTTTTTAAGAAGAGAAGAATTCAGGGTGGATGTTACTGCAGTCTATAGGCTTTACTCATTTTCTTTTTTTGTGTATTTCTGCATGGATTTATTTGGGAAGGTTAATTCCTGGGTGAAACTGTCTGCCTTGACAATCAATGGTCCTGAGAGGGGAGGAAGGTGCTGTGCTTTGTATTTCACTCAAACCAAGCTGTTGGGAGCAGGAGGAGGCAGCTTGATCCAGGTTGCCTGTTGCTCACCCTCACCTGGCTGCGTTCCTCTGCTTTCCTACCCCCTCATGCCTCTCCCTAACTTCCTGGCAGTCATATTCCATGGCATGCTCTTTTCACCCATTTCAGGCCATGCAGCAGTAGCACAAGAGAGCCTTTGTTCAGCCGGAGTGCTGTGAAAAGCATTGTGGCAGCTGCCTATGTTTGAGACTGTGCTTGGGGATGTCTCCGAGGGGATCTGTGTGGCCAGCACCCTCTGAGCTGAGCAGCAGAGCTGTAGGGAGGCTTTAGGAGCATGGGAAGGATGCTGTAATGTGAACTGCATGGAAACACACTGGCTGTCAGTGCCGTGGAAGTGTTTCTGCAGAGCAGCTTCTCTGTGTTGATGTCACAGCAAAGCGAGTCTGAGGATATCCATGAAATGGGAAAAGCTTCTTTGGCATCTGACCGGTGGTACAGGGCCAGAGAGAGCCGTGGTGGCAGCTGCATCATCCACTCTCAGAAGGAATGCCAGTTCTTGGGGAACTTCTCAGGGCTACCAGCAAGGTGTTTTCCTTCACTGCCCAGCTCCTTGGCCATGCTGCGTCCCAGAGCCAGCCCGTGTCTGTATTATTGTGGCCCAGCATTCTGTACCAAAAGCCCTCTAGCAGAGCTGCCCTGGGGAGGCCACTGGCACTACAAGAGGCCCTATTCTGAGTCAGCGTGTTGATGCTGTGCGGCAAGTGCATCTTGTTCAAAGGCTGTACTAATTATAAATTGGTCTTGGGAGCGGAGGATAAAAATATCTTTAGTCAGCCTGTCTCTGTAAACAACCTGTGATGCTATTTGGAAATGTGGTGTAGTTTTCATGTTGTAGGGAGTGTGTGTGTGTGTGTGTGTGAGAAGGACTTCAGCAGCCAAAGTGCAGAGCTGCCTTGTGGTCAGGCTGACAAATAAAGCAGTGAAGGAATTTTTTTTGCATGCTAGAGATGGCAAAGTGGATATTCATGACATTCTTTTCCACGCACTTAGGGGAGAAATTCAAGTTTACCTCAGGATTGTAGGAGGAAGGGTGTTTGTTATACCAAGCATATGCTGTAATAGTACCTTCTTTTTTAGAAATATAAATTAAAAAATGCCTTTGTGATACCTTCTCTGTTCTGGCCATATGAATTTGGGTAGACTCTCTCCTGTACATTGCAGGAGAGAATTTGCTTTTGTGGTGCAAGAAATCAGCTGGTTCACTGCTAAATCAAATGCTGATGTGCACTGTCATCTGCAAGGTAAGTTTTCCTACTGGGAAAGGGGTGCCAGAGGCAAGAGGAAGAGCCGGGTGCCAGCTGCCAGCGACAGACACCCAGGGGAGCACCCACATCTCCTTAACAGGACCTGTCTGCACAGCTGGGAGCTGCTGCAAAGTGGCGGCGAGAGGACACCCCGCAGCCTCCTTTGGCTGTCTCGGGGCTGATCCTGACACATCTGTCACTTGGCTCCTGGTGGAGCTGCGTCCCCTGTGGACACCCCCTGACCGTGTTTCAGGCAAACCTTCAAATGCATGCTGGGTGTTAGGGAACATGAATTATGCGAGCATGCTTTTCAGGGAGGTAAAAGCCCTTTGCTTTTCCTTTGTTCTTCAGCTCCATTGTGACTCAAACCAGGATGGTGCAATGTTTCCAGTTTCCTTAGGGTAATGCATCTTGCTGTAGGTCCTGGGCTGCCCTGTGTTGTGCATTCTGCTTTTTACAGAGCAGGGGAAATACAGGGACAGGAGGGAGGAACAGATACAGCCCCCTTTGGGTGTCTTCCAGTTCAATACTTTGGAACCACATCGACAGGCTGGAGGAAAAACTGTCTGTATGTGAAAGGGCTTGCCATCAGAACTAAATTATTCATCAGAATATTAAAAGAAGAGTGTGCAGAGATGTAAACTGAGCACACCCCAATGCAGGCTGTAATGAGCTAAAATTATAGCTGTGGTCTTGGGAAAAGACCACACTCTCAATTAGCTTGGTGCTGGCAGCTGCCTGAGTGCATAAGGACCTTCTGCATAAGGATGAAGCCAGGCATTTGTCAACTTTGTACTCGTTTTTCAGTAGCTTAAATAAAACAGGATTTAGTCTGTATCAATAATAGGTAACAGCACTGCCAGTTAAAAAATAGGGTGCTGTAAATCTGGAACCTCTTTGCACCTGCTGTCTTATAACTCTCCCGGGTTTTCTTCTTTGTTTTTTCTCCTTGCTGTTTGTCCTGTAAATGTGTATATCAGGCTTTCCTGTAACGTCGGCCTCCTCTGTGTCCTCTTCTTGCATCAGCTCTGTTGCCAGCTGTTAATCATATATGCTTAAATCTGTCTCCATCAGTGTTTTAAAAATTGATGGCTTCCTCTTTTAATTCACAGCCTCTCTCTTTTTGATCATCTCAGTTCAACAGTCTGTTTTCTGACTCTGTTTCAAAGGATGTGACTGCCTTGCCTCTCTTGCTGGAGTGTGATGATTGGTGTGCATCTTCTGCATTTCAGAGCAAAGGTGAATGATGTGTTGAGAGCTTTAGAATGACTGAGTGACAAGGTTTTCCTCTTGTTTATTTTGGAGATTTTTAATGCTGTTGTGGAAAGGATGGGTTCAAGAACCAGGTCTTTGCAGGTTTTTTTAAATCCTGTTTAGTCTGTTTTCTCTGTTTGTCACTAGTAGTGCTTCAGGCAATATATTACTCCTCATGAACATGAAGGTCTTGCCTTAACTGATGACAAGCTCAGATGTTACAGCAGTGTGATTTAATTCTGAGAAGTGCTAGGGCTTGAGTAGAAGTCAGTCTGCATTCAGGGTAGTAGTTAATATGCTTGAAGCTGTAAGGGGATGTGTTTGCTAGGATGATGATGTTCCTCTGTGCCTTTCTCTGCTCACCCCTCCCCCTGACCCCAGTTGTCTCTCTCTTTCTCTATTATATTAATTAATAATAATCACTGTGTGGGTGGGCATTTGTAGAACCAGAAATGGAATTAACTAGAAATGACCCAGGAAACTTCTGCCATTGTGCATGTATATATAGCTCCCAGACAGCCACAACAAAGATACTGCTAATTATTTTCCAAGTAACTTTGACAGAGACATGAATAGAAAAATATATGTGAATATTTTTGGAAGATCATCTGAGCTAAAACTCTAAATTTAGAATTTGCTTGATCTGTTTTTAAAATATGTGCAAGAAGTTTTTAACAAAAACTTTAAAAAATGAGAGGGAACTTTTCTCTGAGGAATGAAAATCAATTTCAGTTTTAAATGAAAACCTGAACAATTTGGACAGGATTTGTGTTAGATATACTTGGGAAGGCTGGGGGAAGCATGAAAGGAGTATTTTCCTGATAAGTTGTTCTGTGTGTACTTGGTACAAATATCTCACATGACGCAGAGCTCATCTGAAGCAATAACTGGAAAATAAAGCCACACAGAGAGACGTAAAATATGCTGATTCAGGGATAAGAAATTCTTATTTGGAGCATTCAGGTTGCGATAGTATTTTTGGCTTCCTTCATTTTTGATAAATTCATTTATATTCAGTGATGCTTCTTGGCAGTATCTTGATTTCCACTCTGCAGGAGAAACTGATTCTTAACCAGAAAAATACAGTGGAGGAGGGGGAGCAGGAAGGTGTAGGTAGATGTACAAATAAAGTGTGAATGGCTTTCTGCAAAGGGGAAGACTATCATCCAGGGCCTACAGTGGAAGCCACTGTTCTGTATATTATATGTAGCATGGGAGACATTGCAGAGACTTCATGTGAAACTGGGAAAGCAAGTGCACATTCCTTTCCCCAAAATTATTGTCCCTATCTACCTCTTCTGAGAAAATATGCCTGACTCTGTCAATAACTAAATAGTTATCTTCATCATCCTGTGTTGCTGCAGCTCTGAAGTACTCTAGTTTTGGAGGATGACCTCCTGTTTGTGTCCTTTGAACATCTTTCTGGTCTTTCTGCATTTTCACATTGTCTTGTGTCCTGGGACAATACTCTAGTTGGTTGCTCTAGTCTGGTCCACTTCTTGTATCTTTCAAGTCACAGGAGGCTTCATTTACCTCTGTTCACTATCTGTGAGTTCAGGCACTTCTTTATCTAATGTAGTTTTGGCTTCTTGCTCTTAGTTTGTCTTCCAGCTAATCTGAAAATGCTCTGGTTTTCTGTCACTTTTAGCTCTTCTACACAGGAGTCCATAACTGTTCATGGCCCAAAGGAATGGGGTGAAAGAGAAGTGTCTGAATCCTCAGTGCTTGTGGCTGCATCCAGCAGGGCCACAAGCATCCCTCTGTGGATGTAGGGCTGTGACACTGTGACTGAAGACATGTATTTTCTACCAGGATCTAAATTGTTTATGTCTTTTTCCTCTTGTAGGAGGATAATGTTCTTGACTGTAGTGTCACTCAGATCTTCTCTTTTAAAGCAAGAATCAGTGGGATTTGACCAAACTGTTGTAGTTTCGCTTAATTTCTACCTGTTATTTGGGTTTATTCTATTCCTCCTTCAGAAAAACTGAGATGAGCTTCTGAGGGAAGACTCATCTCAAACATAAAGCCTTTCCTTAAGTTTATGGGCTTTTCATATGGACTGTCATTCAGAAGAGCAAACTTTTTTCTCCCTTTTTTTTTTTACCTTCCTTCAGTCCAACCTGTAATCCAAGATTACATGGGCAGGTTGACTGTGGGAACAGTTAATAGCTTTTATTCTTGTAACTTTAAAATTTACAGTGTTATTACAGTAGAGGTGACGTGCTAGCCTGTAAGCAGTGATCTGATGGGGTGTGTGAAATCCCTCACTCCCTGCAGCTTGGGCACTCTTTGGCGAGTACAAGAGCCATCTGAAGGAAAAGGGTGCAGACTGGCAGGTTGCTTCATGCAAACCTGAGGTGCACATAAACTGCAGTTTCTTCATGTTCAGGGTGAGATTCTCTGCCCAAGTTTTTGCATATGAGGAGGACAACTAGCTCTGGATGAAAACTGAGAGGCATCAGCAAACTCTAATCTTCAATTCTATTTACTTGCAAATGAGAAAGAAAAAACTCTTTAAAAACCCCACAACAACCCAAACAAGCAAAAAGAAACCCTACAAAAACACAGAAAAGCTTCCTAAACAGAGATTCCCGCTCCGTGTGGGTTGGCTGTGTGTTTGTGGGTTTTTTCCTTGTTGCTGCAATATATATTTCTCTCTGTTTATTGTCACAGTTTGTCTTGTGAAAGACCAGCAAGTTGCATACTGAGCCTCTGTTATTTAACAGAATTTCCCATGTCTTTTTTATTAGTATCATCATGTGCCTGTGAACAGGGAGGTGACACATCGGAATATGTGAAGTAAAAGTAACTGCAGTGAAATCAGATAATTGACAGTAAGGTGGGAGTGCAGGGAAGACAGATTGCTTGGCTGCCAGCTTGACAAAGTATGTTAGTTCACTGGAGTTTTCTTTTGTTTTATTTGTTCTTGATTTTGATTCCCTGTTTGAGCTCTTTTTCCACCTGAAGTGTTCATTATTTATGTAAGGCAGCACTGTTATTCCTTCAGGGTAAATGCTTATAGCTGCTTGTACCAGTAGAAGGACTGGGCCTGATAGAATTGATGCAGAAATACAGATACCAGACTGGATTTGTCTAGTGCAATAGGTTCTCCATACTCTTTTGGGTATTGTCACACCCAAGTTACTGCAAAGACACTGCTTCTCCAGTGTGTTATTGTAAGGTGTTTTCTCTAAGCTGCTTCTCAGGTGCTGAGTGAAATCCAGTTTGCTGGCTTATCTGTACCACTAAGCCTTTGGAAAGAATGGGAGAATACTTTGTTTCGCTTTCATTTTGCCCTGTGCCAGACAGAACTGATAGACTGTGACCATATTGAACAAACCCTGTGGAAGGCAGAGAACCCCTGCAGAACTGGGGAGGAAAAAAGAATTCCTCCTGGTGTTGTGTTTGCAGTGCTAAGAGTGTTGAGCAAACATGTTTGCAGAGATTTAGCAGTTTGCAAGTAGTAATGTAAAGCGTTGTTTTTTTGTTTTTTTGGTTTTTTCCACGCATTAAGTACTGCATAACTGAAACTTTGTTAAATTGTTGAACTAATTTATATATGCCTCTCAAAAGCAGGGGTCAAGCTTTCTTGGCACAGGCAAACATTCAACACTTCTTTTTATTTAATCCAAACAATCATTCCTGCTGTCAGCCAAATTGCCCATATCATTTCATGTTCTGTGCTGCCAACACATTCTCCCTTCTCCATAGTACATATGATCTCATATTGTGCATAATAACTCCAGATTTTTTTCTGAAATATCAAACCAACTTGACCTGAAGGGAAAACAATTTTCTTTTTGCTATATTGAAGCTTTCTATACATTTTCTATATTAACTGATTCTATACTCTTAGGATAAAATCTGCCAGTAGAAAACAAGTAGAGAATGTAAGAGAAGAGTCATGAGCAGCTTATGGTAACTGCTAGGACTAGGTGGACATCAGAGCGTAATATCCACCTTTGCTGTACCAAGGCTAAATTATGGGTATTTTTAATGGGTTGGTAGCTAATTTTAGCAGCACAGCTCTTCAACTAAACTTTTTCAAGTGGTTCTCTCAGGCGAGTTTTACAGCTTACTTAAGTTGGTGACAGAGTAAATTAGTGTTAATCAGAATCAAGCCATTTTAAATGCTCTGACAGGTCTCCATGTGCCAAGAAGGGCAGAGCACTCATTCCTGAAGGTGTGACAGCTCCCACAAAAGCAATGAGCATTTCCTCTAGCAGTATCCTTTCTCTGGCTTTGTAGTTTAAAAGCAGCTTTGTAACTTGTATTCTGTGGCTGCGTCAGGTGGAGACTTGCCTTGTAAAGTAAATATCCTGAATGAAGCCTTGCTGTATGCTTCTACCACAGGCCACAGTCAAAAACAGTACTCCAAATTTTGCAATTTTGCCTTAAATTTTCTGTGTCTCTAGGCCAAGGTGCTTGTTGTTCCATTTAACTTAACTTTTAAAAAACTTTTTATCCTAAGAAAAATCAACTCATGTAGCCCATTAAGTCACAGTGTATCCCCCTGCTTGCCCCACTACTTTCTTCTTTACCCTGTGTCTGCATCACTTTTGAGCCTGTTGGCCAGATTCAGCCACACAAAATCAAGACAAAATCCTCAAGGTTTTTCCTCAGGGTGGGGGAAGGACCTGGCACAGTTCAGGCTTTGTTAGTGGTACAGGTAGCTTCTTTGGTCAGCAGAAGCCATGCAGAGAGAAGACTAGTACTAGAGGACCAGCACAGTTAGAAAGAAGATGCCTGCCTTCTTCTAAGCCCTGACTTGGAGTGGAAGCTGGTCTTACAGACATGACAACGTGGGCTGCCCCAAGTACCACATATACCATGGTGAATCATGAATCCCTTCTGAGGATTTGGTTCAGCCTCCTTTATTTACAAGGATCTCTGCCAGCAACACACCACAAACTTGGCATGCAGCTCCTCCTCGTTACCTTGGCCTTCTTTCTGGAGCCAGGCTTGACAACTGGGGAGGTCAGAAGGAGAAATCAAAGAGGAGGTTCATCTGGAATCAGGGAGGTCAGCAGACCTACAGAGCAAGATATATTAGCCCAACTTTGTGGTTTGTTTCAGGGCAATACCATCCCACCAACTTTAACACTCTTGGCATTTGACACCTTCAGAGGCTCTCAGCTTCAGCTGAAGGGCAGGAGGAGGCATTTGCATGTGCTTTAGAAGTAGCTAGCTAAATAGGTAAAAGCTCATGAGGCATTTAAGCTTTGCTCACCATTGCCAAGTTTCCACATGTTTGGAACATTGAGTGCTCCTGTAAACAAGATCTCAGCCCATGCCCTCCTCCTGTGTAGGTGGCCATTGAGGTTTCACTTAGAACCCTGTACATGCCTGTGTGTAACCAAGGCAATGACTGACCTAATGACTCTGTGGACTGGACCCTAATGATCAAGCCTTGTTACATGGCCGACAAGGCTGCAAAATGCTTGTACAGGTAGCTTCTTTGGTCAGCAGAAGCCATGCAGAGAGAAGACTAGTACTAGAGGACCAGCACAGTTAGAAAGAAGATGCCTGCCTTCTTCTAAGCCCTAACTTGGAGTGGAAGCTGGTCTTACAGACATGACAACGTGGGCTGCCCCAAGTACCACATATACCATGGTGAATCATTAATCCCTTCTGAGGATTTGGTTCAGCCTCCTTTATTTACAAGGATCTCTGCCAGCAACACACCACAAACTTGGCATGCAGCTCCTCCTCGTTACCTTGGCCTTCTTTCTGGAGCCAGGCTTGACAACTGGGGAGGTCAGAAGGAGAAATCAAAGAGGAGGTTCATCTGGAATCAGGGAGGTCAGCAGACCTACAGAGCAAGATATATTAGCCCAACTTTGTGGTTTGTTTCAGGGCAATACCATCCCACCAACTTTAACACTCTTGGCATTTGACACCTTCAGAGGCTCTCAGCTTCAGCTGAAGGGCAGGAGGAGGCATTTGCATGTGCTTTAGAAGTAGCTAGCTAAATAGGTAAAAGCTCATGAGGCATTTAAGCTTTGCTCACCATTGCCAAGTTTCCACATGTTTGGAACATTGAGTGCTCCTGTAAACAAGATCTCAGCCCATGCCCTCCTCCTGTGTAGGTGGCCATTGAGGTTTCACTTAGAACCCTGTACATGCCTGTGTGTAACCAAGGCAATGACTGACCTAATGACTCTGTGGACTAATGATCAAGCCTTGTTACATGGCTGACAAGTGTCTCTGAGCTTCCTGGACAAACTGCTCTGATGTGAAATACTTCCTGCTCCTGGAGCAGAGGAGTCCCCTAAAGGCAGCTGAATAAAAGAAGTAGCACAGCCTGGAGATGAAAGGAAGTGGCCTCTCCTTTTAGGTTAAATAAGTAGGTGTAAAGCTCTGAGGCTGGTGGCTGTTCTGACTTGTTTTGAACGAGACTGAAACCCATGCTGGGCAGGACTTGGAGTACCTGGCTCGTATGAAGGCTTCTGGAGGTTTGGTGAGTGGTGCAGGTGGAGGTAACTGCTGGTCAGAGGTGGCTGGTGCCTGTTGAAAAAATACATCCAAGCTGAGTTGAGCCAGGGGCAGCACAGCAGCCACAGTGAGGTGTCTCCATCCTCCAAGCAAAGACCATTGTCTGACAGGACTCCACATTTTTCCTGCCTGAGCAGGCTGTTTGTGAGGATATGTAATCTCTGGACTTCCCCTTAAACAAGAGGATGTGAAGAATGAAGAATGTGTCGTGATCTGAACTGAGCTGAATTTATGTGTCTGGCAGTAAGACTCTCTGTTAGGAAATGGAATGGATCTGCTTAGGGATATATTTAGAGGGAGACTGTAGTGAACCCACATGCAAGTGAATTTAAATTTTATTTAATGTATTTAAATATGTTTTTCTAATCTCTCTGAGAAAAGTGTAAGTTGCTCTATAAATGCATTTTAACTGTTAGTTTGTTTTTGTGTGGGTTTATATGTGCGCTGTCAATTTTTGACCCTGAGATATGAGCCTGGTTTTGGGGTTTTTTTCCTTTAATGCACATTTAAAGCTTCATACAGAGTTGTTTCTGAACATTGTCTTTCTTATATCTCCAAACAAAAAAAAGTCAAAGAAGTGAAATAAACAGCCCCCCTCACTCCCCTCTCCAAACTAATTGAGGGACAGCTTTTCTAGTGTTAAAAAATTTTAGGAGTTGTAGTAGCTGCCCCAAAGCTGCACAGTACTTAGTCTCAACAAAACTCACATCAGTAAAATATAGTTACAGTGGACCAGAATATTAAGGTTATGAGTTTATGATTCAATAAATCTGGATTTAAGATGGCTTTTGTGGGATCAGAGGCACTCTGCAACCATGTGGGCTTGATAGGTTTATTCAGGACAATTTCACTCTGACAAATCTCTTTTGCCTGCACTAGAACATATGAAGTCCATTTTAATTTTAGTAATATCCAACCTCCTCCCTAGAAGATGATTTTGATCCATTCTCATTCATCTACCACTGTGACTCTGCCTGTCAGACATTGCTGTCCTGCCTTGGACAATATTGTTCAAACCTGACCAGCACCAAACTTGGCTGGCTGGTGTAAGAGAACCATGAGTGGTTTTGCATACTTGACTGTGATGTTGATGCTTTTTAATTTTTTTTTAACTTAGGCCTAAGACTAAGGCTTTGCTGGCTGTATGAAGCAAGGTCTAAAGCTTCACTTGATTGGTTTTTAACATGGCTGGTGACAACCATCAACATCTGAGCCAGAAAACCTTCTTTTGTCTGTAATGAAAGGATGGCCAGAGCAGTTTTAAAATGGAAAGGTCTTGAATGTTTTGTGTGTCAACCAGAATTCAAGAAGAAGTTGGTGGGAAAGGGAGGAAATGAAGTAGGCAGAGTGCTTTGTGTAATACCCAAAATTGCAGTGTCTGCTAGTCAGTGTATGAGGTGGTTCCTGCTCCTCCAAAATCCCAATTTTGTAGCTTAAAGTAAACAAGGTATTTAGTATGCAGAAAGTCAGGAATTTGGCTATAGATTTTATATTCTTGCCTTCAGACAGCAAGGCTGAAACTTTAAGGTAAAGTCAGAATTTCATTATTTAAGATGCTTTTCGGGAGGAAGTAGGTGGTCACTGGCTGGTAGTAATTCAAATGTGTTGACTTGTAATTAAATATGGTTGTCACATTCATTTGGCACTATTCCTGGAGAACTGGGTGGGTGCATGCTGGATGTGTGCATGTGCTCACTGGAGTAGTTGTAGGGCTCAGCTTACACTTGCTCAGATCCCTGATTAATGGTTGTTTTCCCTTGTGGTCTTTGCCAAGATGAGCTTGGATGGAAAATGGAATTAAAAAGCACTTCATTTAAAGACTAATTATTAGTGAAACAAAAGCTTGTTCAAATGATCTTCTCTTTGAGCAAAATAGAAGTTTACCAAAATATGGTTTTGCTCTTTCAAGTTAACATGCCATTAAACAAAGGAAGCATTGTGGTTTTTTGTTCTGGTCATCATGTCCTTCAGAATCGAGATAGAGTAGATAACACAGTGGATACCGGACGGAAGAGAAGCATAAGCTTTCCACATCCTGAAACTTCCCAATTCCCATAGCTTGCTTTCATTGGCAAGTTCAAAGCTCATAGAATATGTTAATTTAAGACAACTTATATTTTCAAACTGTGCTTTGGCCATTTGGGAGAAAGTTTAGCTTCCAGGAACTGAGTTAGACCTTCTGGAAACTCTTGTTTCAGTGCATTGGTCTATGGCTTTTGCAAGCTCAGTGTCTGCCTTGCTTGAAATCCTTGAGAAGCAAACAATTGTTTCCTTGAACAGTGTTTTGGATTAATATAGTTTTAATTTTTTTAGAATTAATTTAATTTATGGTAAGGGTATTGTTTTTCAAATATAGAATTAAAACTATTTTATTTAGAGACTCAGAGCTGATATAATTCCAGTGTAAATAGAGCTGATATAATTCCAATTTAAAAGTGCAGAAAATTGTGGTTTGTATTTAAAGGGTTCCCACTCACTTCCTAAACCCCCACCCACCCCAGCAGCTCTTGTCTTTGCTTGTTAAGCTTTTCTGAAAATAAGAATCAGCCAGCTGTCATACCTGAACTATCTCCAGATGAAAAGCCACACACTTGAAAGAGTTTTCTAGAAAGGAAGACTAGCCCTACATATTGCAGTGCAGTATTGGAGATAAAAAGTAAGTGGCAGGGGGGTACGTCTGAAATTAAGGTGAGGTTTTCTTGGGCTGTCTGGTATCTCTTCAGTGCACTTAACTTGTCAGCAGGTTAAAACTGAAGCCTGTCATCAGCTGCTGCTTGGAGCATCACTCACCCCATCTTGGGAATGCCCGGGTCACCTCAGAGTGTTCGAGAGCAGCAACAAAAATGTCATTCAATGTATTTGACTTTCTAAATTTACCTGTGTACTTTATCTGACTCTGGGCTGTGCGGTGGTTCTTGCATCGGGGAAGGCTATTTGAGTGGTGTTTGCAGGGAGATTGGCACAAATCCTCTGTCAGGAGTTTGGGAATGAGAAAGGTCAGCATTTATCTGGGTGGGTGGGTAGGTTAGTGTGTGCCCAGTGGGGAGAGGAGAAGCAGTAGTTTAAGAAGAAACTATAAAAATATTTGATTTTATGTATTGAATTTCTCCAGGGGAAAAAACCCAAGTGGCCTCAGTCTTAAGTGTTGTTCCCATTCTTTAACTGTTCCTTGATTTTAGTTTTGTTGTTTTAATTTTTCTTTTGAGATGTCTGAATGACATTGCCAAGTCAAAGGTCACCAGCTTACTTCAGTGCACTTTAGGATTTCAGCAAGCTTTAGACACGATTTAAAAGCATCTGCATCAAAGTCTACCTTGAAGATGCAATATAGTAGAAAGTGTTCTCAGGTGATGGAAACAACTTAGCCATATCTATAAAAAACTGGTACAAAGGATACTAAGTCTGTACCAGAAGTAAGGAATGTCTGGGGTGTATGGAATTTGGCTGTGGGAAGGGGTTGGGTGCCAGGCTGCTTGGGATGTAGTTCTTTTAGAAGAGAGAACCAGGATCTCTGAAAAATTATGCTTCCTTTTGCTCACTCCATATCTTTCTAGTCAGTGTACAGACCTGATATGCTGCCTGGTTTTGGAAATAAGCAGAACTGCACCAATGAAATAGGCAAATATTGTTTGCTAGTATCTCCAAGGAAGTGAAATATCTTAATTCCTTGACATCACCACTTGTGCTCCATGATTTCCCATGCAGAATACATCTTCCATCTTTTTCCTGAGAAAGAAATTACTGTTCTCCAAATTCTCACTTCTTCGGTCACTTGCATTTATGTGCTTATGATATGTAAGGGAGGAAGATCTTACTCTTTGAAAGAGCTATCCCAGAGGAGACTGGCCTCTCTCAAAGAGGCATCTGATGGTGCCTGCTGAAGCATTTGCAATGCATGCAATGGCAAGGCTAGATTTGGGAAAAAACACCATCAAGCATCTAACACAGAAGCAAATAGGAAGAGGGAAAGAGGGCAGGTCAGGCGTCTTGTTTTGGGGAATTATTTGTTAAGACTCAGATCTATGCCTTTGGATTAGGAGCAGATTTGGCCCATGACACTAAGTCTGTGACACCACAGATTGGTATGCCTTTGTTTTCTAATATAAGATACAGCAATCTGCTGTGTTGCCAGCATTGTAACTGTATTAAGAAGTTATTTCTCTCTTGCCTCTCTTTGTTTCATTCCAAAGATGTTAAGCCCTTAGTGTTCCAGGCTGTTACGTTCACTCCAACAGACGTTCGCATTTGGAGCTCGTACTGCTCTTTGTAGTGAGCTTCTCATGGGGAATGCGGTCACAGACAACTTAGTTTTTTCAGCCATGGCTTTGCTTTTTTCTAATCCTATATAAAGTGCATTAAATCTTGGGCTTTGGATCTTCATACCCTTCAGTGTAACTTATTATAGGGATCAGTTGGTTCAAGGAGTAGTATGTGAGGGAAATGCTGGTAATAATTAGACTTCTGTGGTTTCTTTTATGAAGTGCTTCATCTAAAAAGCACTTCTATATCTATATACAATCTATAGCACTTGCAGACATCACTAGTTATCTTAAAGCATTATGGAAACCAGACCTTACTCACCCCATCTCATCTACATTTGCACATGGATTTGGGAATTCAGTGCTTTGGTTCCTCACCTGACAAGGAATGTGATGAGGATCATATTTCATGAACATAAGTTACTCCTCTGCTATGCCTGTGGTGCTTCGGTGACAAACATCATTCCCCAGGGCTGCACCAGCAGCAGTCTTTCTGACATAACAGCTTGCTGTTTAGACAATAGTGACATGTGGTGTGGCAGGGTTAGCGCCAGATTTGGGCTTTTGTTTTCCTCTTTATATTTCAAGAAAGTGCCTCTGGTTGCTGCCATCCCTGCTCCCCCTGTTCCATCTCCTGCTCCCACTCTTGTGATGTGCACTGCTCCCCACATGGCCTCCAGCATTGTCCAGGTGTCAAAGCAGCCCCAAGATCTGGGGCAGGATGAGAGCCCTGAGTGGGTTGGCATTTGTGCAAATACACAAAACCTCCTGTGCTAGAGTGATGCATGGCCGTGCACGGCTTCTTCCAGGCAACCTGTGCCAGATCTAACGTGCACAAGGTGTTCTCAGATATTTGCATTTGCAGAAAGGTCTGCCACCCCCTTGCTGGAGACTGCCCACTGCTGCTCTTACTTATCACTGCTTAAAGCTTGCAGTAGTTTTGTGTTTGTTTTTATTAAGAAAACACAGCAGCAAAACCAACCTAACAAAATCCCCTCTTTAATGCCAAAACAATTTTCTGTTCTCACTGCAAAAAAAATTTGAAAGAGGAGAGAAGTTCACTTAAGTGTAAGAACTGCAGTCCATTTTCCAGAAAAGGGGATCAAATAGTCTGTGTCCCAGCAGCAAACAGCACCGTGTTAATCACACCCCAGAGAATTTTGCAGTTAGCTGTTTTCAAACATGTTTTTAATTAATACAATATCTTAGTTCTGTTGAATTCAGAATGAAATCGTGTCTCAAATATCGCCTGTTGCTCTCAACTTCTAGCCATCTGAACTTTAGAAAACTTGTTTCAGCTGTTGTTGGGCCCAACTTGTGAATCTTTAGGAGACTGGATATTTTTAATTACCTGGTTTTTGGAGAGCACAATATAAGTCAGCTGCATTCTGATGCTTACTGATACTGAAGCATGTGTACTTTCCCCTTCTTCTGAAGCATTATAGATTGTTTCCAAAATCCACTGACCAGTTGTAGTTGCCCTACTTGAGTCAGCAAAGTCAGGACATGAAGATGAAATACTCTTTCCTCAGCCTACCACCTTTCTGGCAAAACCCAGACTACTTCATAGTGAAGGTGTGTTACAAGCTGCATTCATAGCTAGGTAAATTCACCATCTCATTTCAGATAATGAAGTTCTTTTCTTTTTAATTTCTTTTTTTCTCTTTTTTTTTCTTTTTTTTTTTTCGTTTGCGTTTTTTTGGAATCTGCTATTGTGAGCTGGAAAGGAAGCATTGCAGTGGATTTGTACACAGTTGCTCTACCCTGTCCCAGGAGCTGGCAGCCCCTAAGCAAAAGGACTGATGCATATTTTGAGAGTCAGTAGTTTTTCTCTTGGGCTCCTTTGGTGATAGTGGAAGTGTGGATAAATATTAAGTGACTGCATCTGCTGCAGCACATAGTCATTAAGTGGTTTATGTGTGAAACCATAAAGAAGGAAGGGGTTGGAACAGAGACACTTTCTCCTGTTTGATTTGAAATACCTGGTGCTGAGTGATATAAACAAGAGAAACGTGTTCTTAGGGTGGTTGGAGATACACTGTGTTCTTGTTTTAATTAAGCCTTGTCTGTTGCACTTGGTGATGCCTGCAGTGGTACAAATGTCTGTTTGGCTCCTTTAACATCCAACATGTTTTGTGAAGCAGAAATAGTGTGGTCAGTCACTAAGTGGAAGCATAACTGAGGCATTGGGTCCAGGTCCTTGTTTTACAGGCTGCAGGAGTGGTTTTAATGTAAGACTCCTTCTGGGCATGCTTTCGTTAGCTGAAAATGTTTGCAGATGCTGTGATCATATAGGTCCTTCAATATCAAAAATCATGCCCAAAGACACAAGTTAGGTGTCTTGTTACCTCATGTTTTATTTTTGCAATTAAAAAAAAATTAAATTCAGATATCTTTATAATTACAACTTCCTATCTGTCTCTGAAATAAATTGTGCCTTCTTTGAGTGTTTCTAGGAGGTTCATGAATAATTGGCTACTGTGTAAAAGGAAAGATCCTTGTAAGAGGCAATTGAATGTGATATATAAAAATTAATGGTTAGGCTTAGAGCTTTAAATGTGATATAAATATTTTTAATATTTAGACATGAAGATGTCCTTATAGCAACAATTTCAAACATTGTTATTTATTTTGCATGCCTCTCAATAAATTGCTTCCCAAAAAATGAAATTTAGAGTTTGTGTATTTAGGACCTTTCGTACTTGACTGCAAGGACCCTTGTTCTATTATTTGTGATTAAGTAAGAGAGAGCAAGCCTAGATTTGGGGTTTTTTTTTTTCTTCCTCCTTAATATTTTTCCCTCTTTTATCCTTGTGCAGGCATTTGTTCAAATTGAAAAGTCAGCTCTTAGTCTTTGTGCCTTCTAGGAAGGAAGAGTGTGCAATGATTTTTAAAATAGAAAATATTTTACATCTGTTGCTTTTATAGTTGGTTTTATATGTTAGCTACTGATAAGCCAGTAATAAATCAGTGCAAGCCCTGCACGCCTACGCTTTTCCTTCTTTGAACACAGCTTGGATATTTTTTGCTCCTTGCTCTCTTCTGTGTGGTGAACTGCACAGGGAGTTTTCCTGTGTTGCAGAAGGATTTGGAAATGAAGTTGCTGCCACACATCAGATCTTAATCTTCCTTACTGTTTGCAGAGGATTCTGTGCCAGTCAGCTGCGTCAATATTAAAACCAAGCTATGCTGCCTAAAACCTATCAAAGCCTCCAATTTCTCATATCTGGAGTTCCAAAATCGGCTATAAGTTGAGTCCTCTGAAAGGGAGGAAGGCCACAAGTGACAAGGCTCAGGCATCTCCAGCCTGCCAGTTAACTGGCAGCCTGGGGCAAGGCAGGGGCTGATGATTTGCCTTGTTCCATTTTTGTTTACCAGTGTTTGTCTTCTCCTTTTAGGGGCTGGCATACCTCCTTCTGCCAGTCATGAGTGAACATATTAATGTGGTTAAGTTGTCCCTGGGTGGTGGTGGTATTGTTGTTATTGTATTGATGTGTTGTTCTCAATTCTACACCCCCCAAAAATTCAGGATTTTCTTTCTGCTTTGATTTTTGGTTATGTGATTATGCAGAAACTTTGCTGGTGATACCAGACCAGCAATGGAGATGGCAGCCTGACAGTAACTAGATCCAAAATTCTGTCTTTCAACTCCTTGGCCCTTCTGTATGCATTTGTTCCCATTTCAAAGGTGGCCTGCCTTTAGTTTGACTTTATTTTAATCAAAAATAGAAAATATTTTACATCTGTTGCTTTTATAGTTGGTTTTATATGTTAGCTACTGATAAGCCAGTAATAAATCAGTGCAAGCCCTGCACGCCTACGCTTTTCCTTCTTTGAACACAGCTTGGATATTTTTTGCTCCTTGCTCTCTTCTGTGTGGTGAACTGCACAGGGAGTTTTCCTGTGTTGCAGAAGGATTTGGAAATGAAGTTGCTGCCACACATCAGATCTTAATCTTCCTTACTGTTTGCAGAGGATTCTGTGCCAGTCAGCTGCGTCAATATTAAAACCAAGCTATGCTGCCTAAAACCTATCAAAGCCTCCAATTTCTCATATCTGGAGTTCCAAAATCGGCTATAAGTTGAGTCCTCTGAAAGGGAGGAAGGCCACAAGTGACAAGGCTCAGGCATCTCCAGTCTGCCAGTGAACTGGGCTGCCAGCCTGGGGCAAGGCAGGGGCTGATGATTTGCCTTGTTCCATTTTTGTTTACCAGTGTTTGTCTTCTCCTTTTAGGGGCTGGCATACCTCCTTCTGCCAGTCATGAGTGAATATATTAATGTGGTTAAGTTGTCCCTGGGTGGTGGTGGTATTGTTGTTATTGTATTGATGTGTTGTTCTCAATTCTACACCCCCCAAAAATTCAGGATTTTCCTTCTCCTTTGATTTTTGGTTATGTGATTATGCAGAAACTTTGCTGGTGATACCAGACCAGCAATGGAGATGGCAGCCTGACAGTAACTAGATCCAAAATTCTGTCTTTCAACTCCTTGGCCCTTCTGTATCCATTTGTTCCCATTTCAAAGGTGGCCTGCCTTTAGTTTGACTTTATTTTAATCAAATGCGTGTGAGTACAAGGCTGTGTTGTGCATGTGTTATTTATAGCCCTACAGCAGTCAGGTGCAAAGTGATCTAAGCAACAGCTCCTGGTCAGGTTAAAAGAAAAACCACCTCAGGATGAAGGTTATACAAATAACTCTGTGTAGGCAAAGGTACAGGTGTGTGATGTCTGGATTTTGGGGTGAGGGAAACTCATTAGTGGTAGTGAAACTGTTGGAGGCTGGTTGTGTGTTGTTGGAGCATCCATCCACTGTATTTACTGGCAATTTACCCTCGGGCAGTGAATGCTAGAAAATACAAGCAGGGAGGTGAGGCAGGGCAGTGAGCTCTATCTACTGTATGACAACACATCCCGGTGCCCTGGGAGCTGAGTCTCCTGCTGCAGAGTGAAAGAGAGGGCAAAGCTAATTAACTGCTTTGCAATTTTTTTCTTCATGAAAAGGTATTTTTTTATTTCACCACCAATGCACTGGTTCTGCACAATGAGTGCAAGAGGCAGAGTAAGCAAAATAACAGGACCCTTCCCTGCTTCTCCTCTGGGATAAGGTGGTACCTGTGCCCTCTCCTGGCACCGTGCTGAGATTGGATGCAAAGCTGGGCAGCTTCTGTGTGCCTTGGGCTGCTCCCACATTTGTGATTTCTGATGCAGATAACTGCACCTCACTCATCTGGAGCAAGTCAGGGTGTTAAGTCACCCAGCCTTTGTGAATGTCTGACATTTCCTCTCCTTTGGGCAAGAGCTGGAAAGGAAGCTGGTTTATTTAGAAAAGAGGTTTTTTTGTTTACTTCTGTCTATTCATACTCTTGGTAGAAAAGGTATTCCTGCTTCCGTGTGAAACATCTGGCTAAATTATAAATGTGAGGAAGTGGCTGAAGAAATGGCTTAACTGAATTGAGTTTTTTTTGTTGTTGTTAATTTTATAGCTCTGATTTCTAAAGTCTGTATTTCATTGTGGCATAGCCAAATATAGCCTCATATTGCCGTTAAAATAAGCAAATAGTGATAATAACAGAAGGCCCCATTCTTAAAAACCTGAGCTTAAATCTGGTGTTCTGCATTTGAGGCGGGCAACACTGAAGGAAGTTTCTTCCCCATGCAAAGCCCTCAGGAGCCACCTGGAGCAAACCAAGTGCTCAGTGGTTCCAGCCTGAATTCCAAGTTTTCCAGTTCCTCTGGCTGTGGCCCACTGTTTTTAGATGAGAAAACAGTGATTAAACTTTCCCTGCGTCTGGGAATGTCAAGTGGACAGGGATGTGTAAAGAGACCTGTTTTCTGTCCAGTGCTGGGCAGCCTTGTGGAGCAGATTTCTCTAGGGATCTGGAGAAATTCTAATTTTGATTAGAAACATCACTCAGCAGGATGGGAAAGCAGTTTTTGTCTTCTCTGCTTCTGTAAATATATACAAATGTAAGTGAACACCAATTTTATTTTTTCAAATTATGTGTTCACAGACCTTGTTTCAGCAAAAACAGATCTTTAAGATTTAGTTATGCTTACTTCCCATGTAACCCGGAATACATTTGGGATATAGTTCTTTAGCTGCTAACTTGGTAAAATCTGGATATAAGCTACAAGGTGGTTTTCCTAATTGGACTGTGCAACTTGTTCCATAGGTTTGTAGCCTGAAATCAGTTCCTCCTTGTTCCCACAAGCGTTTGAGAAAGTAGTTTGTAAGCTTGTGGTGTGAATGGTCTGGCAAAGGGCTCTGCCCTCCTTTCCTGGGGATGCTTTGCCCTTGAGCCATGTGTATGGTGCTGCTCTGGAGTCGTGGAGAGGGTTTCCTGTTCTGTTGGATGTGTGGTTACCTGGCCTGGGAAATACTCAAGCCCCTGCGACATCCCTGAGTTGTTTATGCCAGGAGGAACACATGCCCACAGCGTGCTCGGGTTTGCTGTGTGCCTGCAGGTACAGGGACCTGCCCTGGGAGGCGGTGGTGTCTGAGCCCTGCGTGGGGGTGCTGAGGATCACACCCAGAACAGGAGGATCAGCCACAAAGGCTTTTTTCCTCCCATCTTTCAGCATTTTTTCTCATGGATAGGAATTTTCATGTAGTTTCCCACGTTCCTTTATGTGGTTGAATACCGTTAGGAAGCAAACCGGTGTTTGAGTTGAAAATTGTATCTCACCTCCTGTACTTTTCCAGTACAGCCCTTTTTTATTCCCTTACTGGCTCTGCAGGAAGATACAAAGGAAAATTTGGAAACAGTAACTGAATTATTTCTGTTGTGTCAAGCAATGGAATGATTTATTCAAAGCTGAGTGTGGGAAGGAAATCTGATATGATGAGCCAGGGGCACTCCTTCTGTTAGCTATCTCTCTCCCCTCTCATGACCATAATCTTCTTTCTGTCATTCTCTCTCACTCTCCCACCTTCTAAACATTTTTTTTCTCTTGCTACAAAAGGGTGGTAAATATAGGAGGTTTTTTTGAAGTACCTGAAACTGTTCTCTTAGCAGGGATGATCTAACACCACACACGATGCAACCCTTGCATAGGAAACAGCACATCAGATTCGTGTTGCCATTTATGTACTATAAGCAAACAAAACATGGATGCACAAATAAAAATACAAATAATAGAGAAACTGCTTGCAGTGTGCATTTGTTTTCAAAGTCAGTAGGAAAACTTACTGCAGAGAGAACCTCCCTAAGGTCCTCTGACCTTAAGAATACAGCTTGACTGTCCCTAGGCAAGGTGAAGTCTACACCAGGCTCTGCTGGGTGGTCTCCTGGACAGCATTACCTCTAGGCACAGCTCTTATCTTTGGCTTTGCACCACCACAGGTACAACACTGCACCACTTAACAGCAGCTTGCATTTCATACAGAAAATCACATAGAGAAATAGTTAGGTGCTGCTTAGAGAAGGTTAGGAGTCATTCATTTCTCAAGGTGTGGGTATGGGCATATATCTTCACAATTTTAGCCGTAGCTGTGATGTGTACAAAGTCTACTGCTGTTGTAATCGAAACAAGTGAAATCCGCTTTCATGAATTGCAGCTGGATTCTTTCCAGGGAGCTTGGTTTCCTTTTAATGTTGTGCTATTAATTAGCCCAGCAATTCATTCTAGTTTTATTTGGAACAACTCGGCAAGTGTTGCCGTATTTGAACTCTTCTCTAAGTGGCAGGAGTTTTCTTGGAAGAGATCTTTCACGGCAGAAAAGCGGACATACCCATGTGAGGATGGCTTCTACTCAGGAAGATCCCAGCCTACTTGCCAGCTTCCATAGAAGGAAGATGTGAAAAAACATTGTCTTTCTCTTTTTCACTTTCACGGCAGAAAAGCGGACATACCCATGTGAGGATGGCTTCTACTCAGGAAGATCCATCTATTCCCAGCCTACTTGCCAGCTTCCAGGGAAGGAAGATGTGAAGAAACATTGTCTTTCACTTTTCCTAAGTTATTGCAAAGCAATAGGAGGCTTTCCATCCATTCAGCAAAAACATTTATTGCTTACCAGGGTTTTAACAAGATACGACTATTTGAAACTGGTGAAGCTACATATTCATCTTGGCTGTGAGAAACTCTCAGATAAACTCACACATTTTTCAGGGTTGATTCTGATCTTGGAAGAGATCTTTCACGGCAGAAAAGCGGACATACCCATGTGAGGATGGCTTCTACTCAGGAAGATCCATCTATTCCCAGCCTACTTGCCAGCTTCCAGGGAAGGAAGATGTGAAGAAACATTGTCTTTCACTTTTCCTAAGTTATTGCAAAGCAATAGGAGGCTTTCCATCCATTCAGCAAAAACATTTATTGCTTACCACGGTTTTAACAAGATACTATTATTTGAAACTGATGAAGCTACATATTCATCTTCGCTGTGAGAAACTCTCAAACTCAAACATTTTTCAGGGTTGATTCTGGATAAACTTTGAATCCCAGTGGATGTTTCTGGGTGGTCTGGTTTGCTATTGCACAGACATCTTTAGCACAGCAATTTACATGCAAATATGAGATGCTGGAGGCATTATAATGCCAATTCCCTTTTTATTGTTCTTTACTGTCTAATCAGGTTTCACCAAATCAAAGACTTCTGGTACTTAACAGGGAAAAAACTTTCACAAAATCTTTGGTATTTTTAAAGATAGCAAGGAAGAAATTAAAGCTTTGGCAATGCTAAGGTCCTTTTGTGTTGTAAGGGATGGTATGTTCCACTGTGCTCACCTCTGTGTGTGTGCACCTGCAGGAGCTAACCTGCTGAGTTACTCTTGGCTTGAAGAGATGTACTTGGAGAGGGCTGGAAAGGGAATGCTCTTTCCCTAACCAGTTTTGTGCACCATCACTGAGCCCATTGGATCACACTCTGAGCTGCAGGACTGCTCACAAACCAGCCATGAGCAGACCCCACCGTACAGAGCACTCTGTGTGTGCAGAGTGGTGGAAAGTGTTCTCTGCAGCACAGGGATCATGCATTTAACATAAGGAATAAAAGCCTGTAACCAGATACTGAAGACTTGATTTGGAATGAAATATAGAATTCTCATTGCTTTAGGAAGCAGGTTTTCTCGCATGGTTGGATGTTGTGAAAAACGCCAATCACTTGTTTTTGAAATTTTAAAAGTTTAATAGTAATAAAATGGCTATAAAAATAGTACTATAATTAGAGTAATAAAATTTGAACAATTAAGATTAGGACAATATGAGACAATAAAAACAAAGAGATACGGACATCCGGGTACTTTTTTCTGGGCAAGACAAGCCCGAAAAAGGACCCCTGTTAACCCTTAAAAAGGGTTAACCCTTTTTAACAAAAAGAGGATTAACTCTTAAAAACAATCTCCTGTTGCATATTCATACACCTCATACATGATGATAAGTTCCATTCAAACACAGGATTCTGTCTGGTCACTGTCAACTTCTTCCACTTAATCCTCATGCTGTCTTCTGTCTGAGTGAGGTGGGAAGAAGTTAGTTTTCTGCTGATAAGGGAGCAATAAATTCCCTTTCTCTGAAAAGATTTAGGTGTCCTGTGGCTTCTATCTGGTGTGACTTCTTTCTTAAACAAATATCTTACACAGCATAGTTTCTATTTTAACATTATGTTATAACCTAAAACTATATTTAAGAAAATTAATACAGCATAACTTTCTAACATACGCATACAATATCCATTTTAATACTTTAGAAAAGCCAACCATAAAATACACATTTTTCACAGATATCATATCTTTTTCATTTTAAAATCAATTGACCAAAAGGAAATCTTCACTGGTCTTTCTTCTTTTTTCCCTAGAATATATTTTTTCTTTCCTTATGGAAATGTTACTTGGAAGATAAAAGCTCATTGGGAAATGGAAGAGGAAAAAAAAAATCTGTACTACTTCTAACTGTGCACCATCTACTTGTATATCAGGAGACGTTTTCTCACCATCTATGCATTACCACAGCCTCATTTTTCTCTTTGTATCCTTATGGGCTTAAAATTAGAGGAGATCTGAGCAGGGGTTGTCCTGCCTGTTCTTATTCAGGCACAGTGGCTGTGTGCAGGGTTTGGCATGGCTCTCTGTTGTTGGGTGGGTGTCCCAATTCTGTCTGCCTGCCTTTGCCTTCCCCAGACCTGTGTCAGGGTTAATGCTGAGCTTTGGAGCCAGAGAATTATTAATGCAAAAGTCACCCCTTATTCTGAGTGGCACTCCTTGTCCAGTGAACGCTTGTGCTGCTTAGAGCACCCAGAGCACAGCAGCTCATTGGCTCTGCATCCCCGCAGTTCCCCTTTCACAGTGCTCATTAAATATCTATCCAGAGTGCGTGGCATAAATCTTTAAAAACGAGGCTGCCCTGGGGGCCAAATGTGTGACAGCCCTTCACAAAGAGGCTCGCTAATTGCTTTGGATTAAATCGCCTGCACTTCTGCTGGCCCTCGGTGCTGCTCCGACGTGGCTGATGCCACCTGAGCAATTCAGGTCCCCTGAGATGGGATGGGTTATTCAGGGCATCACCCTAATTTCCACTGATTGCTTCTGGCATCACAGGGGGAGCAGGGGAGGAACAGGAGCTAAGGGCTTTTGCCTTTGCAGTTGTATCTGCATTATATCCATAAAAATTGTATCCAGTTATATCAATAAATATGTGTGTATATTTATATCTATGCACACATGTATGGGGTTACAACTGTATTTATGGGAGTTTAATAAACAGCACCCAATGTTTGCTCAGACTCTGTATGTAGTCCCATGCAGGGCTTGTTATGGAGTTGACACAAGTGAAAGGAGAAAGGTGCTTTTTGGGGGTTGTGCCTCTGCATGTGAGCTGCTTTAGACAAGCTGTCTCACTTTGATCTGAGGGAGGGGGTGCAGGGCAGGCAAAGCTTTATTATGACCTAAAAACCACCAAGTACATTTCGTGGTCCTCCATTTAGTTTTCTTCCATGCTTGTCTCTTCTGTTTGATAAGCCAGGCTGCAACCAACTCAAGTCTCCCGTGTCAAATTCTTGTTAGCAATATGCAGTTCTGCAGACAATGTGCTCAAATCCAGGGCTCAGTGCATCTATTTACTCATCCAACAGCACGATGGTAATGCTGAAAAAATCCTCCTTGGAGGAGCACCTCATGTGGGATCAGTGCTTGCAGAGAGAGGGGCTGCCCTGCTGTCTCAGTGAGATGGGAAGCATTTAATAGACCTGAAACAAGGTGTTAGCTGTTATTTCTTTGTTCCTCCTTCTTTGAGGACCATCATCCATCTGGAGGTTACAAACTGAGCTTTTGAAACAGCTGCTGTTGGAATATTGTTTGCCAGTTGATAAATTAGGAGAAGTGCAGATTTCCAGCTATTGAATTTCTTCTCTGTTCTTATTTTAAGTAGCTACAATATTGTTAAAAATTCACTAACAAATACAGATGCAGATCCCTTTCAACTAAAGCATCAAAGAAAATGAGCTCCTCTGATACATCTCACATCAGTTTTTGTTTCAGCTCCTCTCATACAACACTCCTGTCAAAAAGATGTCAATAATGATTTAGATCCTGCTAAGAGAAAAGGCAACAGCTGTTGTGAACAGCAGAGGTGTTAGGTTTGCAAAACATTGCTGTGACCAATTGTGCATTTCCTTTAGAGAGAGCCACCTTTTCAGAAAAAGAAAGAGTCCCATATATTTCTGTGCAATCTCCGTTTTTTTTCAGAAATAATCAAATATTTATATGGGTTTGAAGACTATCTTTAGGGGGTAGGAAATTTTAGACTGGAGGTGGGGGAGAATTTTTTTATAGATATCAGTTAACATACATAAAAACATACGTCATGGTAAAGCTTTTTAATCACTTTTTAATTGCATTTAAATTAAGCCATCTTTATACTGAAATTAGTATGTTCTCTATCTACCCATTTCTCATGCTCCTTGTCACTGCTCTTTAGGTTTCCAGGGGCATTCTCCTTGAGTTGTTTCAGAATGCTGTTATTCACATCCACAAACTGTCACCAAAAGTCAGTGTTGGCTGGGAGCTGCAGAGATGCTGCTGCTGCTTTCCTCTGGAAGTAGGATACATGGCAACTGCAGCACCTCAAATGTGATTTAACATTTCTTTGGGTTTATTACTTTGTATATGGCAGGCAGCATGGTGTATTAAAGGTCTCTTATGCAGTCAGCCATCTGTTTTGTAAGATGCTGTTTGTCTTGTGCAATGTAAAACTTGGCAAATGCACATGCCATGGGATGAACAGAGGAATGACACATGCTTCTTTCCCTGCCACTGATGCTCCCTGGGTGACAGCTTGCATGCAGGGTATGGTTGCAGACATCTCTGCATGCCACACACTGGTCAGGCAGCTTCTGCTCAGAGTCTCCTGTCCCTGCAGGAGCTGAGGTCAGCCTTGCTCTGCCCTGCTCTGCTGCATATACATTATGCCTGGGAAGTCCACAGCTTCTGCAGCCGAGATAATGAGGGTTGAGTAAACACCCTGCATTGAATCCAACCTGGCTCCGTGCTATGGTCCAAACCCTCCACCTGTAGGTAGCTACAGGCTGTCTCCAGCTCCTAAAATACCCTGATGTAGTGGAGCAGTACCAGGCCTGAAATAGGGATTCTCAGGCCTGAAATGTTACTCATTTGTGCCTTACAGGAGCAAGTCAGGCATGTGGAAAGTAAAAAGAGGGAAGGTTACACCTTGTTTTTTAGTTGGATTTTGCATGAGAGGTGTAGCTATATTTACTTTTTTCATGCTATGCCTCTCTGTGAGGCTCCACAGTGGATCTAAAGGGTATTTTGCCTGGCATCAGTTTTGGCACTGTCCTGGTCTTTGCATATCAAAAGGTCATCTGAATTCATTTTGATAAGAAAGAATTCTGTTCTGATTAGATATTTCCCTATCAAGATAGCTCCATAGAGTAGATCCAGGCAATCTATTGAGGTCAGAAATTAAGTGTGCTGCTGCACATGTGGTGAGGTGTCGTGCTGGCTGCCTGCCCTGGTGCCAGCCTGACAGCTCCGTCAGCTCGGCTTATGTCAGTGCTCAGAGGACTGATTTGACACATATTAAATGTGTTAATTAAATGGTGGGCTAGCATCTGTTTAAAAGAACTCTCACCAAATTGATGGTGTGTAGAAAAGTACCTTTGAAGGAGCACCTGTGTCAGTTCACAGGTGTATTTTGGAATAACTTCTGTCCTGATGTGCAGTTAGGGTAGAATAACACTATTACTTGGCCATTGGAGGTTCAGTCTATTACTGTTCTGTTTTCTTGGCAGTGGATTGGATTTCTCCAGAGAGGAAATTAGATTTTTCCTTCCCTTTCACTCTGTCTCTGTCCTGTGCTTACATCAATTGGTGGTTGTCTGTGCACTGCAGTGTGTGTGATAACCTTTACTTCCACAAGTTACTTCATTTGCTGTTCCCTAATAAACTGTATTTACACGTGATGCTTCCTTCTGGTGACAGCAAAGGCAATCAAGATGATGTGCTCCTTGTCTAAATTCATGCAGGAGTGAGTGTTGGCTTAGCCTGGGCCATTTCAGCCATTTCACTGAATCAGAAGTGTATGTAGCCCATGGGTAGAGCTTGCAGCTCTTAGAAGTTTGTGTCTAGTAACCAAGGGGAAATTTGTGTATATAAGCAGATATGTTGGATTTTATTTTCCTGTCCCCCTAGCAGCCAGCTGCAAACTTGTCTGGGAGTTATTGATAGTTTTTGCTGCAATTTTATCTGGTCAGCTAGCCAAAAGCTAGCCTGGGGGCCGTGTTATTCTAGGAGAATCCAGTGAGATGATTTGTTTACAGCAGAGGGCAAATCCCACAGAGAGTGTTGGAGGAAGACAAGGTCCCAGAGGTTTGAGAGAGCTTGGTGGGAATTAGGAAACACAGCAGCAGCAGGGACAGGGTCACCTCCCAGCAGTCTTCAAGATCACTGTGACGGAGGTGGCAGAGCTCATCGTGCCAAAAGCGTGACCTCAGGGAGCACAGAGGTGGTGGGACGTGCTAGAGGTGCTGAACAGCTTGGGAAACTAAATACTCTTCAAGGTTTTTTCCTTTCCTTTTGTGCTCTGATGAAAAGCAGAGTCCAAATGCAAAATTCTTTCTCAAGGTCACATCCTGCGCTTGACTTTTGGCTGAGCAGAGCGACTGCTGGGGCTGAGGCAAACACAGCCTTGGTTCTGTAGGCTGTTACTGCCACTGGGAATTTCTGGGGTCCCACATTTCACACCTAAAGCTATGTTGCCAGAGAATCCTTCTCAAATTATGAGTGTTTTTTATCTGAGTCTCATTTTTTCCCTCCCTTTTGAAGAAGAGGAACATCTCAGAGGGGTGCTAAGATGGAAGGAGTTAAAAGTATGGGGTGTGCAGTAATATGGGGGAAACTGACAGAAACTGGGGGGTTTTGTTGAGGTTTTTCTTATATGCAACTGTGAGCATTTTTTAATGTGCAACTGTGAGCATGAATCTAGAATCAGAATGTCTCCTTGGGGTTTTTTTTGCACAAGGCAGTGAATGCTGTTGGCCAGCAGGTGCTTTGTCTTGGCCATTTTCTCCAAGGGATACTCCTATATAATTACAGTCTTGGTGGCTTACAGATGGAAACTGGGCAGGGAGACAACACTGGAAAGGCACAAAAAGCTGCTACCTTGTGGTTTCAGATGGAGCTAAAACTTGGGCTGCAGAAGAAGAATTGCTTTGTGTTTTGGGTCTGGAGATGGGTGAGTGAATGCTAGAGAGTTGTTCAAGCAGTGCCATGTAGCCTCTTTTCCTCTTGATATGCTATTTGCAAATGACTTAACTTCTTTATTTTTTTTTAAATGGAAGTATTTGCCTTTCATCCTTGAGCAAATATTCTGAGAATAAATGTCAGCCTTCTAAGAAAAATGAGAGGGTTTCTGAAATCTGAAACAGATTGTTGCCAGTGTGCAAGTGCAAGATGGAGTGAGAAAGGACAGGATGTGGATCTTAGTCCCTCCATGGCAGTGACAGCTTGCCTGGTGGGATTTGGAGGAGGTGGGCTATGTAGGGCCATGCTCTGTGGCTACATGAGCTGATGCTAACCAGTGACACTGCAGTTTACCCTGGTGTCCTGTCTGTGTGTTTCTAGACTGCTCCTTCTGCTGCAGGTGGAGAGGATGGGAGAGAAAAAACAGTTGGAAAGGGGAGAGGACGGCATTTCGGATATCAGGCTGTGACACACTTATGGTGGTTTTATCTCACTTTCCCATCTTTTCAGAAGAGGTTGCCTGAAAATCTTTTGTAAAGGATACCAGCCCAGTTTGTTGATCCCAGTGCCAGGGAGAGAAGCTGTTAGCAAAGACATTTTGCCCTTTCCGATGTAAAGTCCTAGTACCTCTTGTCACCAGTGCCTGCTCCATTGGCACAGTTTTGCTGTTGTGTGACCTGTGGTTTTACCATGCCTCTCTGCTGATGCCCAGTGACCTCCTGCACAAGGCAGTGGGGCTGAGCCCAGGGTGCTGCAGAGCTTCTTCAGCAGCTCCTTCACTCACACCCCAGCCAGCCTGAGTGCTCGTGGGCATAACACGAGTGGCGCAGGACCAGGTTTCCACATTTCCCAGCCAGAGGTGGGACACTGTGCATGTCTCATGTGTTCAGTGCTCTGGGGTGGCCATAGGGCCCAGGTCTGGGTCACACCTGCGGTAAGACAGCTGCCCTCAGGCTGGGAGCGGTTTTGCCTTAGGGGTTGTCTGGGTCCAGCTTGTTTGTGCCCTGTTGCTGAGTGCCTATTGACTGTGAGAGAGTCTGTCCCATGTGTCCTGAGCATGCCTGATCTCACTGCCCGAGTGCTGCAGGACGGTTTTCCATGCAGGTTTCAGCTTGCCCATAGGATCACTTGCCTGGGCCTTAGGGAAATTGGGTCTCTGAGCTGGATCTGCTGCTCTGACTGAGCTGCATAGAGTGGGAATGCTGGGCAAGGAAGCAAAATCCTTCATATGCATGTCTCCTTGCCCACACAAAATTTTCCAAATGGAGCAAATGCATGTATCTGGGAGTTTTTGGTATTGATGATAATTTCCATGTGTACGACGAGGGTTTGCTCCGTGTTCCATAAAGTAATTGAGATGGAAACTTTTTCACTGATTCAGGGAGCTAGAGCTTGCTTGTTCGATTTGCCATGGGTGGGTAAAGCTGATCTCAGTCTTGTAGTGGTTTTATCTGAGTTGGTGTTTTTGTCATGTGAACTGGGTGGAAATTGTTGCAGCCGCAGAGGCCTCGTGCCTGGGTGCATGGAGGCTGCAGTGGGAGCACCAGCTGGGTGTCTGTCCTGCTGCTGGGGCGAGGCTGCTGCACGGGGTGGCTTTGCTGCAGACAGGGGAAAGGGTTCACTGACGGATGCTTGCTAAAAACTGCAGTGCTGAATCTTTTATCATATAAAATTGAAACCAGATATGTCGGAAAGTCAGTAGGCTGTCCTCGTATGTGAAGCATTTCAACAGAAATGTGGTATTTCATATGCTGCTGGTGTTGCTTAAAAGTCACAATCACCCAGCTAGAGCAGGGATTATTTTCTTGTCATCTCCAGCTTTTTTAGAGAAAAGGGCAGAAACTGATCATATGCATGTGATAATCCAGAGACGAAAACAGATGCTAAACAATCTCTGAAGCGATTTTCTTTCTCTACATTGAATAACTGCTGCTTGCAGAGTTTTTTACTGTGCACCAGTGACTTAATAAAATATACTTTTATTATTTGGTCACTGCTTCCTGACTTTATATAAAAGTTGATATCTCGATTATTTTTATTTTTACCTGATACTAACCTGAGCAATGCAATTGAAATGCTAAAGCCTTACATTTCTAATGCAGACTTCCTGTTTCTATAGCAACAAAACTCGACCTTGTACTTAATGAAGGAATATTGGAGTCTGAGTACTTTAAGGTTTAGAAAAACAAACAGAAGCACTTTATATTTGGAGATTAGAGAAATAAAACGGAAGTGACCTCTTTGCATAGAACAACAAAAAATTCCTAGGCTTGGGATGCTTCATTAGTAAGAATGAAACCATATTAATGTCATAAGGAGCTCTGGGTTTTAATCTTTTTTACCAAATTAAAATGTAAAAGCCTTTTATAGCATGTGAGAGTCTTTGAGAGCTTTTTCTCCCCTTTTCGTTTCCAAAGCTGCTGTGTTTGTGGTTAGGCTAATGAAAATTTGGGCTCCCTGACAACAGATACAGTTTCCTTTCTTATTGGCAAAAATCCATTGGTAGTTTTTGTGTTGGCTGAAAAGAAAGGGAACAAAATGTGTGGTGTTTAATCCTACATTTGATATACAAGCTAGTTCCTGGTCAGTTACTTTAAATCTGTGTTACAGTGATAAATGCAAACTGCAGGTTAGAGAGTGAATGAAGGAGCAGCTGTCATCTCTTCCTATTTTCTTAGAGCTTTTCAGTTAAATTTTTAATAACCATTAAATTCTCATTTAAAACCACCGCAGGAAACACCCCATAGAAAAGCAACAATGCTGACAGCAACATATCACAAATGTTTACAGGCCTCTTTCTGTGTCAGCATTCCAATAAGTGCTACACAACATTTGTGGCAGGTTTATTGAGCTAAAGTATTAGTCTGTGCAAGTGAATGTGGGCAAATGGGAAATATGATATAGAGGCTTCTATTACAATCTCACTGGTGAAAAAATTTCCACAAGCCAGTCCCATTGTTGTGCTTGCTATTTCTTCCGTAACTTTTTAAAATTTTGTTGTTAGGCTGTGATTCTGACAAATTCATCTTCTGACTGAATGAAGTTAGCCAGAATTCAGGGTTTAAGGAAACATTTGATCTAGTGAACTGAGTTTTATCTACTCACTTGTCACAAGACAGCTGAGGCAACCAAAGATACCAGTGATTGTGGTAAATTGCCCCACAGCAAAAGGAAGGATGGAAGGCAGGATAAAACAGATGGGAGGCTGGCCTGTTTGAAAGTTGATCAAGATAAGCTATTGGGAAAAGCAAACCCAGAAACAACACACTCAGCAAAATCCAGCTTGGAATTGGCTGAGTCAGAGCATATTAAGCTGTGGGCAGGTGGCATCCCATTTGAGCTGGGTGCCTGAATCCTGCTGAGAGCTGTGCTCTTCTGCCTCCCAGCAAACTGTCTGGAAAGGCAGGTGGTGTTTCTGAGAAGTGTTGAAAAACATGACCCAAGATCTTTGGCTTGTGTTTGACCACACATTCCCTTTTAAAAATAAACACCTTATTGTTAAGTAAAATGCTTCTCTAGGCAGAGACTGAAGGAAGCCTGGCAGTGAGGATACAGCAGGTATATGGAAGTTGCAATGTTTGCACCACAGACAGCTGTTAATGGGCTTCTCTAGATCCTAAATATGGGAGGAAGCAAAACTTATTTGATTCTGCATAGCTTTGACCAAAGCTCCTGTAGGACATGAACTCCCTTTAAGTTTCTTAGAGATGCTCTTGGTGTGTCTTTGCTGTTGGGGGCTGATTGTCTGTGTACTCTGTGTTTCAGGGATAGAGCTCTGTCCTCCCGGGCACCGCTTCATGATCACCATGGTGGCGAGCTTCATCGAGATGGCGGGGCAGTTCCTCATGCCCGGGCTGGCTGCCCTCTGCAGGGACTGGCAGGTCCTCCAGGCAGTCATCATCTGTCCCTTCCTGCTGATGCTGTTCTACTGGGTGTAAGTATTTCTTCCTCCTGCCAACGAGCTCCTGATGCTGGACTTGGGAGAGGCTCCACTGTCAGGAAGTGTGTGTGCTTCACAATACATAGAATAAGTATTTCTTCCTCCTGCCAACGAGCTCCTGATGCTGGACTTGGGAGAGGCTCCACTGTGTGTGTGCTTCACAATACATAGAGCCTTTCCCTTTGTTCTTCCATCCACCTTGTGCAAAGCTGGACTTCGAAATAAGAAAGAATAACTTTATAATCTGCTGTAGCATGCACATATGCTACACCCTGCAACACGGTGGGCACCTGGGAGAGAGTCCCCTTTCACTGAGGTGAACTTGTACTTTGTTATTATTCTGGCTGTCACGTCCCCTTTAAGGACTAAAATAGTCCTTGAGAGGATGCATCCCAGCCTAGCTGTTGTCAGATTGTGACTGCATGGCTATATTTTCCCCTAATACCTATGCTGTGGTTCTGGACTGACACTGTTGGTTTCTTTGATCCAAGAAATGTTACAAATAACATCTGTCAGCCCTGGAACAAGCACACTTGGATGTTTTGTATGCGTGAGGTAGCCAGCCCTGAGCTAGACTTGATTTTGCCCAAATTAGCACATGCTATGCTGAAGCATGAAGGTGGCTGGTCTGTGCCAAGCAGTGGCTTGGGATTGTTCCTGCAAGGAATTCCCTGCTCCCAACTGGTCCCTCTCCTCTGTGCCTGTGGCACTGTGGTGTTGGTACAGCTGTCTGAGAGAAGTAGGATGGCTTTCACCTTGGGAATAGTGCCAGGTCCATCGCCATGACTTTATACACATTCCAAAAAATCTATCTTTGTTGTTCTGTCTTAATAGTGACACGCAGTGGCGGCATAAGACAACAGAGGCTTATGAGAGTAGTGTTGTACAAAACCATAACAATAAGAAAACTAACAAGTCTAAAATATTTCATTATTGTACACTGAGAAAAATGAGGAAAAATTCCACTACTCTGTGCAGGACCAAGCTTGTTACGTACCATGGCAAGCTAGGCTGCTAGTTGTAATGCCTGACAAGTTACAACATGTAAAAACTTGTTAGAGTATGTAACAGTTATATTTTTGTATTTACTTTTTACAGACCCCACCTGTGTTGATGGTGGTAACCCTCAGCGGGGATTTCACTGCTTATTCCCAAAGTAGACATGCCTCAGCACAGGCAAAACGTGCACTCAGGAGAGTTACAAGTCCCTTACAAGAAAATGACAGCAGGGGTGGGAGGTTACCCCTGTATTCAAACATGCAGCATTTAAATAGCCTCCTCTTGATTAACAGTGTTAATCTTGATGAATAATGAAGAGGGGTTTTGTTAATCTATGATTCTCTTCTTCTCTCCCTTACCTGCTGTATGTTCTGCTCCAAGCTTCATAGTAATGGCTGCCAGCAGGAATACCTGATGTCCACCACTAGATAAAACACAATATCAAGCAGAATATTTACAGACATTTGTGTCCAAAAGTATGGTACAGTAGTGTGGAGATGCTTAATGAACATGGAGGATGGCATGGAGAGCAGACATTCCTCAGCAGTCTTCTGGAGGCCACACATCTTTCATGGGGCCTTGGCAGGGTCTCACACATTCCTGTTAAGAGGTCGTTTCTGAGTGACATTGGAAGAGACAGGAAATACTAAAAACTATTCTGTAATCTGCAAGAACTCTGTGGCTTTTTAGCTGGACAGGGCAGGCTAACCAAGCAAATAAATCCCCCTTATATATTGTGGAGCATAGCAGCTTGAGAAGTAGTGGTAATAGCCAGAGGATCAGGATTTGTGTTGCCCAGGGATTTTGCATTTACAGAAATGAACCTTGGTTGGGATGCCTCCTCAATTATACTGTCAGTACAGTATGTACTTTTCTCTTAGGCTTTTCGCTTCCATCTGTTGCATATTCTCTGGGAAGTGTTACCATTTTATTATCTCTTTCTTTCCTTCCAAATGGAACGTGGACCCGCAGCGGGTGTTACAGATAAAGGAAGAAAACTAACTGATTGGTAATAAAAGAACTGGGAAAGTGCACTGCTTGCTAATTCCCTATCATGTACCCAAAGCAGTGAGTCAACAGATGCTGCAAATAGCCCCTGCACTGCCTCCTCCTTCCTCTGTACTCTTTACTTCCATCTCCTGCTGTGAGAGTGCTGTTTGCCCCTCCAGGCTGGGGCTTAGCCCTTTTCCCACCTATGGTTTTGCTCTTGTGTTGGCCCCATGCACATGGCAGGCTATACAGTCACCAGAATGTTCATGGCTGAGTGGATTGGGAAGCTGGGCATGGATAGGGGAAAAGGGGGAGGCAGCAGATTTGTCTAGGAGGGATGGGCAGATGGGCTTGGATACAAAAGTATGGAGCAGATACCCCTACTGGGCTCTTAGGTCATTCTGGAAGGGCAGAAAGGTACCCATGTAAGTCAGACATGGGCACAGGGATTTGTGACAGGTGTATAAAGATAATTTAATAGAAGTTAGACTCCTTTCAAGTGTGTGTGGGTATTAGAGCCTTTAGGGAAGGGGAACTCCAGATATACAGAGACCTTATTTCTTCTCCCTTGAACAAGGGAAGCTCCAGACAGGACACCATGAATGTCAGTAAAGGCATCAATAATTTGAAATAAACTCCTGCTTCACTCTAACCAAAACTGAAGAAATAGAAGAGGTGGCTGGTTCTTTTCTGGTGTTTTACATAGGATTTACTTGCATCAAGACACAACGTTACAATAACAGTGTTTGTTGACCTGAGGCAGACCCCTAATTGACAAACACATTACAGCCTTTCCATGGGCATCCATTTTCCACTCATCTGCACAGAATCACAGTTCTCCTTCCAGCTACATGTGGTATCTTCCTGGTCTTCATCAAGGATTCTTCTCTCCTCTTAGGATTTATCAAACTTAATATCTTTTTTCCCCAGTGTGCCTTCCAGTCATCCTTCTCTCCTCTCCCAAGCAGCAGCAGCTGTGGAACAGGAGATGAAAGTTTAACCCTACCCCACCCCCTGATCTTTCCATGAGTGGGAAAGCATGGCCCTTTCCTTCCTGATGGAGGAGGCAGCAGACTATCAGCCAGCTGTGCAAGGAAAATACTGAAAACCAAAGGTCAGCAGGAAGGAGTGCATGCATTGGCTCACCAGGTTCAAATTGTTCACCAGGGACACATTTTCTGCACACCTTGGAGCAGGAACACTGAGGGAGCTTGGTGTACTGCTCTAAAGGAGACAGGAAACAAAGGATGGAGTGGCACAGAGGAGTTGTGGTCATTCTCTATTTAAAACAATGCAGCTGATGGGAACTGTAAGCCAAAGGAACGACCTGAAAGGTGACCTAAAGCTGAACTTTGTGACATTAGCTCAAAAGTATGTATTGCTTTTCACACCCCCCTCCATATGCTAGTTACTGAAGTCACCCAAATTCCAACCTAAACATGAAATTACATCACCTGTAACTTTACCTTTTCCCTTCCCTCAAAGAAAACATTATAAATGTAGCTTAATTGAGGGAAGAGGTCAGAGGAGGCTTCACCTTTGTACCCTGGGACTGTCAATGGGTTATACCTATCTCCTCTCCCACCACCTGTTGAGTAAGACTTGAACAGAGCAATACTGAGTGCTTCTTCAGGAAATTCAAAAAGCAAGCTTCTGTTTGTGATCATGCTTTTAGTGCTACTTGGTCATCTCTCAATTTAATGCATTGGTCAATGGCTGTATAATTCATACTGTAAGTATTACTGGTGTGTGCTTCCACAGACAGTGTATTTATCACCAGCAACCCAAGAACCTGCATTCCTGTTGCTCAGTAAGTGACACTTTTGCATCTGGCTGTGAGATTTGTTGAATGTGACTGGACTTCTACCCTGGCCATGAGAGTCCATTGGGTGCAACCAGACTTAGTGTGTCACACTGTTTGAGAATTTGTGACCATGGGAGTTCTTATTGAATGTGACTGGACTGATCACATGGACTTGAGGCAGCCCACGGATTTTTAAGTGTCCCTAAGGAACCTCTCTCTTCTCACACTGAGTGATGGAGCACCTGAAAGATGCTAGGCTTCAGCACTTCCAACCTGTAAGCAGACTGCTGAAAATCTAAAACATAGGTTTAGAGGCTGAGGCTGTACCCTCACTAGGGCCAAGCATGCAGAGATTTTGCATTCAAAAAATTTGTAGTACTTTAAAAAAATGCTTTTTCTTTACAAGACTTTCTGCTGGAAGATGTGCCAAATCATCTGTGCAGCGCGAGGGGTAGTAAATAAGCTGTCAAGCTGAATGGCTGTCATCATAGTTGTTATATATTTTTATTGGCTGATATCACTTAGATTGCAGTCTGCCTGATTTCTCTCCTTTTTATTTCTTCTTCCAAAAATACTTTCTCTGTCTCAGTTGGAGGCTTTGCTAAGGTGTCTTCCAAATTGTATCAGCCCTAAGAGATAGTACAATAATGGTGCAATTAACTGCTTAGAAGTACAAGAACTGGGCAGCTTCCACAGCAAAGATCAGTCATTTGTGTAGGAAATTTGAGGTTTTATTTCGTATTTGAAGTTAAAAGCACTTGTTAAATTTGTTTTCTGTAAGGTCTTTTGGAAGAGTAGTAAAAATGAGGTCCTTACGTGAAAAAAACAGAGTGAGATCTGAAAGTTTTCATGTCTATAGAAGTATGGGAGGTTTGGGGGTTTTGTTCTAAGAGCTATGTATTTCTTTTGTATTAAATAAACTCATTTGGGAAAAAAAAAAAAAAAGGAGAGTGACCAGTTAAGTTCATTAATCTGGTTAATATCAGCACCTGAAAGAAACAATTGGATGGAAAATTGACTTTTTAAACTGTATGCATGTATATGTTTTTAAGGCAACTAACAAAATATTATCTTTAGTCAGGGAAGCTTATTATCCTAAGAAGTAATTCTTCTCTTTTATCTGTCTTTAAAAGAGAACCCAAATTGTTTCTGCCAGCTGTTTTTTCCCTTTGGTCTGAATTACCATGTGTGAGCTGCTCATCTCATTCACTCCCTTCTTGGCATCAGATGTCTATTGCAGACAGTACTGCCTCTTCCTCTCGTTTCTTTCAAGTTATAGTAATGGACAGAGCACCTGTAATATGTTATAAAATTCCAATGTGTCGTTTTTCCATGTGATAGGATACTTGCTCTATGATTTGTGAATCAAGGTAAAAGAAAATATCATAAATTTGCACATTCTGAATCTGTTTTCCCTCTTTTATTTCATAAGTTATTCTTCTGTATTTTGAAATAATTGCATAGCTTCTGAGTGGTTAAATGAGGAGTTAAAACTCTACCAGTTCATCTTCTAACAGAAAATTGGAAGCAGCCCTAACCTGTTTTCCCTCTTTAAAGTATTTTCCCAGAGTCTCTTCGGTGGTTGATGGCTACACAACAGTTTGAGGCATCCAAGGAACTGATCCTTCAGTTCACGCACAAGAACAGGATGAACACAGAAAGCGACATCAAAGGAGTGATGCCCGGTGAGTTGGACAGACAGCTGCAAATCCCCCAGCTCTTCTCTAAAGGCTGCACGTGGCATCACTGCCCAGAATTAAATTATACATTTATTGCCTGTTAATCATCTCATTCATTCATTCATTCATTCATTCATTCTGCTCTTGAAAATCCATTCCAAACTCCAGCACTGTGTTAAAAACTACATGGCCTGTTGAACAGTCCTAGTAATTATAGTCTTGTCTTGCAGTGCCGTGTGTCTTTAGAGACATCTCTTGAAGAATTTTACCATGGCTACAAGAGTGCGCCTTCAGCTCTGTGTGCCTCTGGAAACTGTGTTTTGAGGAAGCTGCTTGCTGGGATCCTGCCCATCACCCAACACTTACTCTGTTGGTTTGGAGAAGCAGCAGCACTCAAACCCCCTATTCTAAAGTGCCAGCCCCATGGGAAACTTGAACCACATTAGAGTTTCTCTTTAAAGCTTTGCTCCAAGAGCTGTTTAGCTTTCCTCTCCTGCATCATCTGAGTGATGCTGATCTAGGGGTGGAGGGTTGCTGCAAGTGACAGTGGTAGGGTGCAGTTTTTGCTTGAGAGTCTGAAGTATCAATTCCTTGGTTTACTGATACTTTTAGAAAGAGCTGGCTCCCCTCATCACCAAAATTGTCACTGAAAAAGCCAAGATCCCGTCTTGCAGATTGCTGTGCAGAAGAGACTGTCTGTGTGCATGTGTGTGTGTGTGTGTGTGTGTGTGTGTGTGTGTGTGTGTTTGTGTGTGTGTGTGTGTGTTTGTCCAACTACAACAAAGCAAAGAGCTTCTGGATCTTTATCTCCCTAGTGCACCTGTCAGATTTGGTTCAGGCTCCCCTTTTCCTTCTCACAGGCTGGATTCTGCCCATAAACACCCATTTTGCACTGTCATTTGCAATCTGTATCAGAGTACCCACTTGTCAGAAAATGGTGGAAACATTTCCCTGCTTTTCCAACACTAGCTGCTCTGACCCCAGGGATTGCAGGGGAACGTCAGCCAGTAGCTCTGCCAGTGGGTAGAAGTGATGTTTCTGTACTTGTCTGATCCTTGTTGAAGGTCTCTGGTGTAAGTGTAGCTTCCATCAGTCAGTGTTAAAGGTGTCAGTCAGCACTGGAACAGGCTTAATCCAGGAGAGAAAACTGTCACCATTAACATCAGTGCCTTATGAGTGAATCAATCTCCATCAGTGAGGGATGGAAAGCCCAGTTCAGATCAGTTTCTATACATTCCCAGGTCATTGGTGTGATTTTTGTTGCAGTCAATACACCAGTGGTAATTAGCTGGCTTGAGTGTAATTGTGTGTCTGGGGTTACAGTTCCTGGATCTGCATCACACCACATGGCTTTGCAGTGTAAGTGCCATTTTTATGGTAAAGTTTTGAAAAGCATTAGGGGTGTGAGAGCTGTCCTTAACTTGTTGATATCCCCCCCACCTCATTTTTGCAGGTCGTCCTTGGAATAAATTATAGATCTTGAGAAATGATGGGTCCATGAGCCAACAATTGGCCTTGGAGTTTCCCAGCCAATTCCTAAATTTGGCTTTTGCCAGTCAGCTTCTTGAATTTTCAGATGAAATAAAATCTATTTTAGGGGAAAGAACAAACTAATTACCTGAGTTTCCTTTAAGGAAAATAATAAAGACACAGCTGTCTGCTGGAAGGATTTATTTAAGCCATGTATAATGATATTGCCCATGGAGGAATGCTAAATGTCAGAATGGCTTTATGACTGTTACTTGTGACTGATTACTTTTCTCAGCAGTTTCATGGTAGGAGTACACTCCTGTTTAAGGAGGGGACTCCCTTTCATGTGGAAAAACAGAGCATTTTTTCACCCCTTAATACTATGGATCCTCTGACTGCAAGTACATTTAGATATAGCAGTTGTCAGTACAGCACCATTTGCAATTTATAAATTATTCAGAACATGGTCATTTTTGCCTCCTTGTTGACAATGAGATTGTTGGGTTTTTTATTATTTCTTTCCTCACTTTTTCTCTTTAAACTCTTTTTGCAGCCCCACACTTAAAGGTTTTTCTGATGCAGCCCTGGAGGGAAGCTGTGTTTCTGTAGGAAGAGTAAGAGAGGAGCAGTACCAAAAGAATTAAATAAGATAAACTACAAACTACTGAAGGAAGGACCACCTCTCTCATTCTGTGTGCATGGGGGTGTTGATGGCCTGAATGAGGACAGGAAAACAGTAGGATTCTTGAATTAAGTATGTGATCAAGCTGCAGGCCTTGTATCTTGCAGTGGGTCAGGAAGGAGAAGGAGGAGCCCTTTCTCTGCTCTTATGTGCTGTACACGTCCATAGTTGCTCTAGCATGGAATGGGTAAAAAACTGGTACTTGTCTGGGAGAAAGGGTGCCATTGAGCCTGGTGCAGATATCCCTTGTTTTCCCTTTATTCCATTGTTGAGCTTTCCTATCTGTGTGGAGGGATTTTTATTTGTGATTTGTTTTATTCTTTGTTTTCCACTGAAAGGGCTGGAAACTGTTTTGCTCTAGTTAGGGGCCATTGTGTTGCTGTTGATTATTCCTTGCTGCATTGTTGTAACAGCCTCCTGTGATTGAATTACTCCCAATGCATTGAAATGATAAACTGCTCACTTGCAGTCCCTTCCAGCTGAAAATCCCACTGTAATTTTGCTCATACATACCAATGAAATTAGTGTATCTGATATAACAGATCATTGCAGGAGTTGCAGGAGTTTCATATACACCTATTATGGCACTTGATATGAGTCTCATAGTAAAAAGAAGCAGTGTTGAAGAGGACAGAGTATTTCTGGGATGCAAGAAAACTTAATTTCTAATTACTCTCCGAGCAGTGGGCAGGCTGATATTCCTTTCTGAAGAGTTACACCATTTCCACTGCCTTCTGAAGGCTTTTGCTCGTCCATTGGCTACACTGCCTGTAGTGGAGAGTGCCACTAACCATCTGTAGGGTCTCTGCTCCATGGGGAGGTGGCCCATGTGTGAGGTGGGGCGGGGGGCAAAGGAAGCAAAATTTATCTGTTGTTTTTGACAGTCCTTTGAGTTGGAGTGGTTGCCAGTGCTCTCCTGGGAGATGTCTCTGAAGACAACAACTGAAATTCCAGACAGTGATCCAGCTGCAGCTGAAAGGTCCAGCAGCTGCCATAACAAACCCTGCCAGGAGAAAATGAGGATGGGCAGCTGATGGGCAATGCCCAGCCAGCAAGATGGAGTGGGAGTGTGCTTACATGGGAAACAAATTAAAGTGAGACAAGGGGTGTTCATAGCAATCTACAGTGTTGTAAATATACATTGCCCTTATCTCAAGCAGCCTGTCCCAGGGCTGATGTTGGTTGCATGAAGGGACCCTTTTCCACAGCAGCTTTTAGTAGCTTTATTTTTGAGTGCTTGGTGTACCTTGTGATTTTGGGCAGGAATAATTTGCCTTTATAATGAGATTTTTAGGTTTATCTGATTGCGTTTTCTTCTTTAATGCTTAAGAAATATAGGTGAATTAGACCTGGTTAAATTGTCCCTAGGATGTTTTGACTCAAAATTTCACCAATTGGCTTTAAACTTTGCCCTCTTTTAGAAATAAAAGTTTAAATCTGTTTTTGCATCAAGGAAATTATTTTTATTCTATTGTGTATTGAAATTTCATTTTTAAAACAGGCTTGCTGAATTTTGTTGACAAATGTTTCAAAGCATTATCCAAAAAAGTCAGCTTCAATCATGAGCAAATTAAATATTTTGATAATATTAATTCAGTACAGATTTTCCCTGCCAGTTTCTCCACAAACTTCACCATCTCTTCCTTGTTTCTCTGTAGAACGAAAAGCAAACATACAATTCAGTGAAGCTGTGGAACAGTAATTTTGACTTTAGCATCATAAATGATATTGAAGATTGTTTAACAAACAGGAGAAAAGAGTGCTCAGGGGAATTGGAAATCCTAAAGCAGCAACTATCCTTACACCTTTTAGAGGTGTGTTACACTTTGGGTAGCTTTCATTGTTTTTATGGAATGCATTCTCTTTCTTTGTGTGGGGTTGAAGGGGCTGTTTGTTGCCTGGAACAGATTTTCTGCTGCAAGCTGATCTTGGCTGCACCAGCACCCAGCCCTGCCATGTTTGGGTGTCCTGGGAAATGCTCCACTTGAGACACTACTGTGTCAGCAGCTACCCAAGTGTCACATGTGATGCTCCCTTGGAAACCCAGCCCTGGGCAGTTCTCTTTGGCTTCCCCTGTGTGGGGAGACATTTCAGGTGTTCCCTAACATGAAAATAACTGCTTGGCCAGCTTTGAAAAAACAAAGCTCCCTTTTTGCTTGTCTCTGGATGGAAACACAAACCAGTGGCACTCCTGTGGGCAGAGAGGTTATAGCTGTTCCTTCCCAAAATTCCCTTCTAAGCTTAGAGAAATAACACTGATGTAATCACAAAAGGTGGGCAGCAAAAGTAAAGCATCCAAATAGATGCCAGTACTTTAGCATGCAGGGCACAACATGGAGAAGATGCAGGGGCACGGTGGTGATAAGTACTCTGTGTGTGTATGTGTGTGGATTGCAGTCAGGAAAGGTGTGGTTTTCAAGGAGTTTCCCTTTGAAGAAAAAAATTTAATTCTCTTTCACCTTTCTTGCTGCTGAACAACATGCTGCCATTATTTTTCTTTAAACATAAGCTATTTTTCTGTTTTGTTTTGCTATGTATATTGTTTCCCAAAGCATGAGCCTTGAATCTATGTAATCATATGCATTTTCCTTTTCCACTGGGAAAATAGCAGAGGGAAGGGTGAAAATGCCTTATGTCTGAAAGTCGGCCTCTTTCACTACTGGTTAAAGCTTGTGATAGATAAAGAGTGTATTAGCTGGAGAAGAAAAACAAGTTTCCTGGATCTATAATACAGGTGATTCCATGTGATAGTGAAGTACCTCCTTTGCCAGATCCTGTTTCTTGGGTGTTTAATGGTGTTAAACTTAAATGCTCCATGCAGCTCACAGAGGGTGGGTGGTCAGGTAAATGTGGGAAATGCAGTTAAAACAGTTCAAGGTGCTGCTTGAAGGCTGTGTGTCAGCCACAGAGATTTCTATCTCAAAATAAAAATAAATAAATAAATAAAAAACCCAGCCAGTAATTTCTGTGGTTCTCTTATATTGTAAATCAGTTTCAGGAGGGTCTGGGTTTCTCCTGCTGGACCCCTGTTGTTCAGTAGCAGTTGTGGAGTTTGAGCAACTCTTTCAGGATGTGCTGTACATGATAGTGATTAACAAGAGCAAAACTGGTCAGTTAGGTCCTTACCTAACTGTCTTCTCCTGGCTGGGTCTATGTCAATGGAAGAGGAGAGCCCATGCATGCTGTGACTGTATCCTTGGCAAAGGTAGCAGTGATATCTGACAGTATCAGGTTTTGGAGGGATCAGGAGGAAAAGGGTGAGAATGTGCCTACTGAGAATGTGCCTTTTGATGCCACTGGGAAAAGCCAAATATGCTAAAAAAATTAAAGGGGAAAAAAAAGAAAGAAAGAAGAGGTGGCTGTCATCCTCTATTTCAGTTTGAATGATTCTTTCTCACTAGTTGAGTCCTCTGCAGACTCTTGCTGGCTGCACTCCAGCCTGTTGATTTGTGCCCCGCTGGCACACTGGCTCTTTGTGCACAGTGCTACCTATGCTCCCAGAGGAGCCAGCTTTCCAGGGCAGGAACCATGTGCAGAGGGCTGGCAGCAAGCCCTGGTGCTGCTGGCATTTCCCCAGCCCACGGGCACCAGAGGGGAGAGGACTGGTGAGTCTGGATGTGGATGTGAAGGGTAGGAGGGAGACCTGGAGGACCAAGTGGAAGTGGAGAGCAGTAAGAGGGGACCAGTGGCCAGAGAAGAGAGGAAATAAGACACTTGAAAAAGTGTGGGACCATAGTTGGAGAGGATTTAGAGAGGCAAGGGCAGCAAGAGCCTGGGGGAAAGCAATGGAGGAAGAACATTCTGTAGAGGAAGAACAGAAGAGAGCTAGAGCATGGAGACTAAAGGGGCTGCAATCATATGCTTCCCCGTCCTTCCAGAGCAAGCTGTCAAGCCCAAGCATTCGTTCTTAGAACTCTTCTTTTGCAAAATCCACTCCTAAAATGTTTGCTTCACCCCTCCCTGCTGCCCAACTCGCTTGCTCAGCTTGCTGAGGTTCCCACCGTAGCTCCCACAACAGAGAGCAGCAATGCATGTGTGGGTACCTGCAACCTCCTGATGGCCTCAGCTCCACACAAGGACATTGGAGGTGCTCTTTGTGTTGTTGTTGGGGTTTTTTAAACACTGATGATGCTAGAAAGCATTGACAAGTCATGCTCTGGGAAATGCAAGAAGTCAGGTTGCCTGGGCAACCCCTGCTTGGCCTCCTGGCATGAAGGCATGATGATACAGCCTTTAATAACATGATTACAACCTATTTTTTCCACAGGGCATAGGATGGACGAATCAGTGCATAGGATGGACGATGATGTGGGAATGAAGCTGTTGTCTGTTCCTCATTTGTTGCAGAATTTGGAAGGTGTGTAGTGAATGAGGCAGAAGGTTACAGAAGGCAAAAGGACAGTGTTGGGGAAATGAAGCTGAATACTTCCTGAAGAGCTGTACTCATTCTCTGGGATTGTCAGGGATGTTCTTGTACGATGATGAAGATTTCCCTGGAATCAGGCCCCTCCAGTGCTGTCACTAATCACAATTTCTTCAGTGTCTGTCTCTAGCATGTAATTGTGGGGCTTGATTTGTAGAAAGATGGGAGCATTTATATCAACTCCTACAAGGGTTATTGCTGCATGACTTTTTCTCATTCTGGACACAAGTCCTCTCTATTTTATCTCCCTGCCTGCAAAACAGGAGTAATCTTTGCCCTTACTCTTAAAAGAAGGTGGTAGGGATGATTTCGTTTGCATTTATGAAATGCATGTGTATTCTGACAGCACTGTAGGAATGTCTCTAAGGAAATCTATGAGTTTTTGTACTCACTGGGAAGTTTGGCTAATGAGGCTGAGGGGTACATGTTGAATGGGAAAGGCAGAGATGTCTTTAATACCTGCCCCTTGGATGACTGCAGTGAACATTCCAGGGGAAAAACTAATGTGTGATCATCAAAATGCTCTATCATAATGCACATGAGCAATTGAAGATTGCAACAGCAACCTTAGGTCTTACTTTTCAATCTTTTATGAAAGTAATTAGAAATAGATGATTGAAATAAATTATTACAGTCAGTCCTTAGCTGTTATAGTCCTAGAGTTACAGAGTTGCTCTCCTGAAAGGAGGTTCATTTTAAATGCTGTTAGTATTTATGTCCAGTGCTTTTGTTAGAAAGCCATTCCAGTCTCCATATTCCTCTTGTACTACAGATACATTTTAGCATTCAATTCAAATACACTATAGTTGTCTAGGTTTGTTCTTTTTTTGTTTTCCCATTTGGTCCTGTCTGTGCCTATCTTAAATTTCTTTTTCCTCATGCTATATGCAAAGAGAGCAGCCCTATTCCTGTACTGAGATGAGGTTCTCCTCTGTCTCCTCTCTTTTTATAAATACAATACTCCAGCTTGCCAGAGCTTTAGTTTCTCAAATATTGATGATCAGAATTGTAAAAGAATTCCAGTATTTCATTGTGTGAATTGCAAACACCTCATGGCTGCATTGAACTGGTGTCATGTAGTCATGTGTGTTCAAGTAGTACATAACCAAGTCCAACACAGGTTTTGCTTACTTTCCGCCAGGAACATTCCCCCTTAATCACTGAGAATTTTGCATTGTATTTCACATTTTCACTTGCTTTTGCCACATGCTGGATCTCAAGCTCACCCAGTTCCCTCCAATGGCCCATTTGCATTGTACTTACCTTTGATAGTAAGGTAGTGCCTCACTTTATCACCAGCAGACCTTATTGGTACGTTTCGGAGGTTTTTGCCAAGCTCCCTACTCAGATTATTAAACAATTTATTTTTTTTAATAAGGTGAGTCATCCCACTACTAATGTCCTGCCATCCGCTGATGATTTCTATTTTTCTATCCCTTATCACTCTCTGCCCATCAGTCTGTGTTTTACCTACCTCATAATTTCTATATATGGCTTGAGAGCTGGACAAAAGTCCTGGAAGGTATAAATAAACCTGTGTGCCAGTAACTCTGCCTGCCTGAGAATAGATTGCTTCACCCCTGTGTTTCAGACTGGTCCACCTCCTGCTGCAGAGCTGTCATGCTCCGAGGATTGATCAAGTCTCTGTGCTAGGCTTCCATAGATCTTTTCATGTTCAAAGAGCTACTGACAGTATCGTTTAGCAGCCAGAAAAATCCAGCAGAAGTCCATCACCACAGGACACTTGTCATTTTGGACATAATTTTTATGTGGCTTGATTTGGGCTTTTGTCTGTTTTGTCTGTGCCAAGTGATGCAGAGATGGGTGGCTTCATCTGAAGGCTCTAAAGATACTTTCTGATTTTGAAAGGCATGCTCCTGAAATGCAGAGGGTCCCATGAGAATTCAGGAGCTTTGGGAGCTGGTAAAGTTCCCCTTCCCATGAGACTTTTAAAGTCTGCCAGTGAATAGTTCTAATTTCCACTGAGATATAAAGAGTTAGCTTGTTGACAGTTTTCCTACTGAATCCCTGAATAGGAAGCCTAGAGTGTGTGTGGGCTCTGGAGTATGGGAAAACTTATTAGGGGCCTCTGAATAAATGGATAGAAATATTTTTATGTTCCACACTCTCCCTTTTGGTAAATCAAAATTGAAACATTTAATGCAAATTCCTTCTGTACTGGTGACTTCAGTGTAAAATCAAAGAGTAAGCTGGGGGTACAGGGAGTTTTTCTGGTGTTAGTCCTGAGAGAGAAATACTTTGCTTCTATGAGGTTTTAATAGGCTTTGGCTTTACTTTTAATATCTTAACTTTGACCTATGAAGTCAGTCAGCCTGAGAGCTGTCACTCTCCTGGTGCTCATCAAAGTCGGTCAGAGCATGCAGACAGGCTCGCTCCAAAGACAGCAGGTCACTTACACGAGGGCCTGTTCTGTAGCTATGACCTTTTTGCAAGTCACATAGCTTATTTGTTCCTATTGTAAAGATATTTTAGTTATTGCAGGTAATTGAATTTGCAGTGCAGTGGGGAGTTTTGGTGAATATCTCACTAGTATTCATAGAAGCAAAGGAAGGAGAAAGCCATCAGTAGGATGAATTGTGTTGGAGACTTGGAAACAAGTCATTCATCTAAAGCAGGTGACTTAGATTTGAAGTTTTAACAATATCATAGAGGCATGGAGGTGTAAATAGCTGGTAGAGTCACAAGGCTCTCAATAAAAAGCCAGGTTCTGTTTGCATTCTTTGGTGTAAGGTTTAAGGTTTGAGACCAGATTCTTTTTTCCCCTCATATTTTTTCTTTTCCCCTCCTTGTTTTTTTTTTGTTTTGTTTTGTTTTGTTTTGTTTAGTGCTTGTAATGCTGGAATTGAGACATTTTTGTATAATGCTGTGATTTGTCCATGGAGCATAACCCTCATGAAAGCAGATTAAGGGTCCACTGCAGAAAGACTGCTGCATGAGTAAGGTAGAGAAGGGGTGAGCTCCCCTGTCGTGAGTGATCCTCACTGCAGCTGACACAGGAGCTGTTTGACAGTTCACATAACCAAGTGAGCCTTTACTTGAGGGCAGAACAACAGTTCAGTGAAAAACACTGGTGGGAACTGGTTCAGAAGCACTGATTTATGAGAAAGGTTAAAAGGGGAGCCTGAGTGCAGGTGAGAAGGATGCTTGACAATAAACCAAGAACATATGGATTATAGGAAGACCTAATGTATGAACAAAGCAGGAGTGGAGGGCAAAATAATGTTTGGTTGCAAAGAAAAGTGTAGCCAAGTTGATCATTGCTTCTCTTGATTTTATTGAGTTGTGGCTCAGTACAGCACGTATTTACAAGTAAGTCTACTCTCTGTCTTGAAAGAAAAAAGTAAAAATTTCTCTGAGGAATAAACAAACAAAAAACCTTATCAGATTAAGAAAATCTGAAGAATATGGCATATGTACCTTCTGCTGACAGAGGATGAGATGTTTTACTTTATAGTCCAGATCTGGTCATTCTTAGTTTGAGTAAACCCTTTTGTCCACATGAAATGTGTGCAATATGTGTTGTTTGGGTTATGATTTTCATTGTCGCCCTTCAGCTGAAATAGTAAACACCCACCAACAGCCTTTCAGAACCCTTGTGCTACTTCTAGTGCTTGCTTTGACTTTTTTTTGCTGTATAAGGTTTGGAATATGTGTTGTTTGGGTTATGATTTTCATTGTCGCCCTTCAGCTGAAATAATAAACACGCACCAACAGCCTTTCAGAACCCTTGTGCTTCTTCTAGTGCTTGCTTTGACTTTTTTTTTGCTGTAAAAGGTTTGACCTGGGCTCAATCATGGCCTTTACAATTATGTTTTATCTTACTGCTTCCAATGTTCTGAACTATTTTGTTCCCACTTATTCCTTCCAAGAATCTTGCAACAAAAATTATTTTGACCTTGTTCTTTGAGGTTAGGCTCCAATTTTTTTATTGCTTATATTTTAATATGGCCCAAATCCATTGCTGAGTCTGAAGAGGGATTGTAATACAAATATTAATTTAACTAATTTTTTCTTTTCCTCCACCTTAGTTTTTCTGCTCTTGTGTGCTTCATGCTGCATAGATTCTGGGGAGAAATGGCCATTATCAAGTTGTTAGGAAAGTAGTATAGCAATATTCTGCCTAAATACAATCACTAATGTAAGATACATTTTGCTGCTTTTGTCAGAAGCCTTCCCAGTAATTACACTAGAGAGAAGACCAGGAGTGACCTGTGAGCAGTTAATAGATCAAGTATTTGCATGTAAATAGTGTTTGCTTCATTTATTATTTTTGTGATGCACTTTTCAAATAATAGCTGGCAAATGTGGCTTTTGTTTAATTTGTAAATTCAAGTGGCTGGCTTTTTTAAACCCCCGTCCCCCACCTCCCGCAGCTTGCTTTTATTTTCTCCTGTCTTGTATCTCTTTAGGAAGTTGCTATTCAGCAGAGTAAGGCAGAGGTCAGGCCAGGCCAGGCCAGTTTGGGCAGCTGAGGACACCCGAGCTCATTGCATATGCACGAAGAGAACTCATGCACAACAGGGCCACGCTGCTGCCTTTAAACACAGTCAGGCTAGAAAGCAGCACTGAGACTTTACCCCAGAAAACAGACCTAGTCTGTGCTCCTGGAGGGCATAATTTTTGTAATGCTTCTTTATAGCTACAGCTTCTCCTGCTTTTATTGGACTTGTTGCCCACTGATCCAGTAGCTTGGAAACAGTGGCTGCTTTGGCATGCTTAGGTAGGTGTTCAAGCTCCAGCTTAATAGTAATTGGAAAACAAACAGTGCCCTTCATTATTGTCCCGTGCCAACAAGGGTATCAGAGGCAACATTTGTAAGGTTTGTGTGTTATTTCAGCATTGCAAAGAAAAGATCGCCTGAAGCTGCCCAGAACTGGAAGGACATGGTGGGGCTTTAGTTCTGAAAAGCAAAGACATCACAGCTGCTGATGCCCCATGATTTTTCTTTAAGAAAATGTCTTAATGTTTAGGACATCCATCAGAAAAATTTTAAATATCTGAAAAGGGAGTGGAGTGGAAGATGGATGAGCTGACATAATGTCCTAGCCACTTCATTCTCAAACTTGCATTTGAGCAAACTTCAAAAGATGACCCATGAAAAATGAGTTTGAGCTCTAGTCCTTTCCATTACTTTTTATGTATGCATTGCACAATGGGAGCAGAGCCTGTAGCTGCACAAGTGCAGTCCTCCCTGTGGAGGATTCTAAAAATTAACAGAATCCTGAAGTTCTTCCAGAAATTTGCTATCATGCTTGTTGGGGTCAAGCTCCATACTGCTCCCACTTTACATACACGTTTTTAACTGGGAGGAGGCTTGGAGTATGAAGGAGTTCTTAGTTCTTTTGCCCCAAGAAGATGAAGGGAAGCCTGGAAGAAAAGGAGGAACCTGTGCTGGACTTTAGGCAGGTAGTTCAGCATTTTTATAACTCCTGTAAATGTAATCAATAGTGTTCTGCTCTCCAGAACATCCCTCAGAATATCTTAGCTCAAAAGTAAATCTTCTCATTCTCCTCAGTGAAGTGATAATTCTAATTTGGTTTGTTTCAGAGCTGGAAAAGGAAATCACCAGGAGACCAAAGAAAGTCTGCATTGTTAAAGTGGTGGGAACAAGGAACCTGTGGAAAAACATCGTAGTGTTGTGCGTGAACTCGTAAGTCCAATCTCTTTGTTTAAAGAGTTGTGTGGTCAGTGAACTGGAGCAGCAATGGGAAGTGATGAGGGAGCTCCACTATTCCCTTCTGTGGGACCCTTCACTAACATCTCTGATAAATGATACTGGAAAAACACCAGACGTTGCTTGGAACTGTATTTTTTATGGCAAACGTGGAGGAGCTCGCTGGCTGTTTCAGGCAGCAGAACCGCATCTTCTCAGGCACCGTGCTGACACCTGCTTGGCATCCCAGGTGGGAGCTTTGAAACCATTCATGCCCCAGGAGTACCGGTTCAAGTTGTTTACATCTGACAGGGCTGTGGTGCAGAGGAAAAGGTTGCTTGCCAGTAAATACAAGTTGTTCCCTTGTGTAACAGCTGTGCTTGGTGGGTCTTCAAAGGCAGATTACAAAGTGTCTCAGCACTCCCAAATTGTGTGCAGGGGGCCACAGGGAGAACGTGCAGTCCCCAACAGGACAATGGGATGCTCGCCTCCTAAGGTTTCAGTTTGGACATGCTCATGTGGGCAAAAACAAGCATCAGCCTGAGGGTTTTGCAGGTTACAGGTTCTGAGATCTTCTGTCCAGAACAGAACACCTTGTAAAGAGGAAATACACTGGCTTGCAAATTCTGGAAGGGCGCCAGCAGTGCATTTTCTAATTTTTCTATCTTGCAAAATGCCCATTTGAATTTTTCATGGTTTTCTTTTCAAATGGAAGGTGGGGCTGGAGAAGGCTGGGAATCCCCTTTCTGTGCTGGGTTTCAAAGTATGTAGCTCTCTTGTGGCTTTTTCTTCCTCACTTCAGGACACTGCTCTGCAGCCCTCACTTCTGTTAGCAGGCTTATGGATCAGTCATCACCCAGAGGGGACAGCCCCCATGCTGGGCAAATAGTCCCCAGGAGAACACAGACTTCAGGGGTCAGTCTCCAGTGTTACTGGCTTCAGAATCAAATCTGGTTTTATGAGTTTTGTGTCTCTCTTCCACCCACCAGTGAGGGACTACCTCTGTTCTGAAAGAGTGCTTTCTTCTAAGGCTCACCAAGTACATTTAGTAGACAACGTTAAATGTATTTGTGAAAACTGTTTGCATGGGGGATTCTCCCCTTCTCCCTCACCCACATTAATTTGCATATTTGGAAATTCCTTAAATCATATCTCGACAGTCCAAAAAATAACTTCTGGCATTAGCACATGAAAGCAGTTTGCATCCAAGCAGAGCATGAAGCAGATGTACATCTGAGGAAATAGATTTCATGTTTGTTTTTAATAGGTGGAAAAAAATATTTAGTTTTACTTCTGTTACTCCTGTTAGACAGGGCTGTGCTAAATTTTTAGTTCATGGAGAAAGAACCTTTTGCAGGGAACAAAAAAGAAACTAAAGAAGACAAGGATTTAATTTTAAAAGTAACTATTTTGAGCTGCTCACCAAGTGAAGAGAATGGAGTAATTCTTAGGGAACAGGCTGGAAAGCAAAGTACAAATGATTGAATAATTTACTTTATAGGTCATGGTCTCAATAGCAACTTCTGCAACTGTGTTTGCATGCATAGAAAAGAAAGACAGAAGAAAAGCTGGTTAACTCTGCCCTTTTAATTACTATTGTTTTGCTGGTTAATATTTCTCTTATGGGAGGAGTCAGCTATAATCTAGTTATACGAAGAAAATGTCATTTTTGTGTAACAGGAAGGACTTGTATTAGGTTTTTATCAGGGGCAATGTGTTTGGTATTGAGTGTGGGGTTTTGAACTGGAGCATTGATTCACAAGTTTGAAAGAAAAGCTCCTCAGGCTGTGGGCTGTCATGCACTCGGGTCTGCATATCCCCACAGCTGTTTCTATGCTTATTTTGATATCCAGTTTACACTGACAGCTTCAAATTCCTGAACTTCAGAAGTATAGAAGTGTATCAGTGTAGTGCACCTGCCTTTTTTTTTTTTTTGAGACCTGGATCTGTGCCTTCCACTCTTTCAGGCACTGTTAATTTGTGCCATGAGATTTGTCTTGTATAAGTGCCAGGGACAGGAGGTTCTTCCTGGCAGAGGTACTTGAGCTGTGATGGGTGCAGTTGAGAGCATTGACCTCTCCTGCTGCACCCCTGCCACTATTTTGTACCACATCAGGGGTGAAGCTGGGGCTTCTCATCAGACTTTTGTACCTTCAGCCCCCTTCTCATTCTTCCTTTTTTTTTCTTCTCTATTTTTTGGAGGCACAGGGTGAGACAGGAGAAAGATGTGTGAAATGTGATGGTGAGATATTGACCAGTGGCATCTCAAAGAAATTTTTTTTAAGAGGAGAAGACACATCACAATGAAGGGTGGTGTAAATGTGTAGACTGAATTAGAGATTATCGTTTCATAATTGTAATAATCATTGCAACACATACAATTTCAAATACTCCTTTCTCAGGGGCTTTCAGTTTTAATGGGCTAGCTTGGGAAGTGAGGCGTAATGCTTGTATTTAGTATGACCAAGTGCCACAGGCAGGTGGGTGTTCCTGGTGTTTTTCTGTCCAAGCACAGAGGCTACTTCATCGCAGCAGTGCTGGCTCTGTACTGTCAGCAGGTGCACGGGGAACAGAGAGATGTGCTCCTCTGGGAATGGGATTTCTCAAATAAAATGGGAAAACCTGCCACACACTAGGAGTTCTTCCGAAGTTCCCCATGCCTTGATCATACCATGAGCAGCAGCTGTATGAATAAAGTCAGGAAATATTTGGTTGAATGGAGATTTTTTTTCTTTTGCTTCTTTTTATCAATGCTTATTTTCACAGTGGCACCTAGAGATAAGTTTCTTAACATAAGGTGTTGTATTCCTGCATTAATGCCTCCCCACACTGAATAACATTGCAGTGTGTGTTCTGCCCTCTCAGCAATAGTCTCTCTTGCCCTTTCCTGTTTCCCCCAGGCTGACTGGTTATGGCATACACCACTGTTTTGCAAAAAGTATGATGGGGCACGAAGCGAAGATGGCGATTACCCACAACTTCTATGCGGACTACTACACCATGGCTGGGATTGCGCTGGCATCCTGCCTGGCCATGTGCCCTGTGGTCGGGTTTCTGGGGAGGAGAGGAGGACTCCTGCTCTTCATGATACTTACAGCTTTGGCATCACTTCTGCAGCTGGGCCTTCTCAACTGTAAGTTGGAGCTGAGAGCTTTTCGGGACCATGCAAGCTTCACATGCAAATAAGGGACCAGGAAATACTAGCATTTCCTTTGCCTTTCCCAGATTTGTCATGTGATACACCTGCATAGTTTTAGAATCTGAATTTGTTTGACGGTTTCCCCAAACACTTGTTTCTCAGGCTCATTAACAAAAGGCATTGTATTCTGGATGATTCCCATGGTGAAGCTTATTGAGCTTTGGTGCTATATCCGGGGTAGTCACCAAGAAAACAAGCAAGGAAACAAGAAACGCTTTCAATTTTGTTTTAGTGAAACTTCCGCCAGGGAAAGAGCTGTATCAAGATTGGGAAGGGAAAACTTTCCTAACCAAGTCTGCTTCTCAAGTGGCCTCTAAACCATGCAGAAGTTAAAGCAGTAGATGTATGTCCTCTGCCTGCTCTTATCATCTTGCTATGAACATCTGATAAAAAGGTAGCACAGAAATCATGCAGCTGAGAGACCCCACTTTTAACACGCTGTGTATGTAGTGTCCATGTGAATGTATACACATGATTTTGGGAAGTGACACAGCATTTCAAATGACTGTTCCTGCAAAAAGTGAGAGTGTCCCACCTCTTCCTTTGCAGGCAGTAACTTTTGTCTGGCCCTTTTGAGCCACTTCAGCTATTAAAACTTCTACAGAAATATTCCCTTTCCTTTTTCAATTTTATTTCATTCTCTTCATTTTTTGCTGGTTGAGGAGGTTGAGCTTGAGCAATCAGAGAGGTGTGGAAGCAGAGGGAATATGGGATGTGCTTTGCCACTCTCACAGTTGCCAATCATTAGACCCCTGTCCCATAAAACCCCAAGGAAGTGGGAAGAGGGTTGAGACATACTTTGGACAAACTGGATGTGAGACAAACACTAGAACAGTGGCTATTGCTGGTTTTAATTTCTAAGTTTAGAAGTAATTGAGAACCTTAATAAGAAAGAGCTTTTCACATTGAGGATGGAAAGCTTTCACATTCTTGCATACTGAGGGCAGCTCCGAGCCAACAGGAATTGTTCATATTTACAGACTTTGTTTCCTGGAGGCATTTACTGAGTTCGCCTTTAGCAAACAAGCTATTTGTGGGAGTGTAGGAGGGAAACAGGGAACCTCTTTCATGACATGGAGGAAACTCCAGCATCATGTGTGTTTGCTCCCAGCTTGGCACAGATGTTTACATTCCCTTTGAGCACATATTTACCATGTCCAGCAATCCCAGCTGAGGGTGGGAGAAGCCCCATGGCTGCACCTCACCATGTCTGTTGATGGACTGAGACCATTCACATGCAGATTCACACTGTGGGCGTGTGCAACCTCCCAAAACTCCGTGTTCTTCTGAGGGTGTCCATCAGGGTCTCTCTACACTGAATTTGCCCATTTTTGTTTTAAGGATGGGAGATGTTTGTTGAGGCAATAAACACACGCTTAGTTGAGAGATAGATGGCATGCCAGAGCACTTAGTGTGCTCCAGAGCCACGAAAATCTGGTTGCATTTTTTCCAAAAAAAATTTATGAGGGAGGTGGGAGGCAGCACCCTGTAGGACTCATTACAACCTTTTCCATAACAGGTTTAGGTGGTTTTGTGAGACAAGTTCCCAAAACTAAGATCAGGCATGGATTTAGGTGCTTTGTGCTATATTGGGACTCTCAATGCGGTGCTCGTCAGCCCTTCTGACTCCACTCTTTTCTTTGTGAGAAGAGGAGGGAAAGGCAGCCTCAAACTTCAGAGCAGCTCTCCTCACTTCTGACCATGGACACCTCTTCCTCAGAAGAACTAGATGTTGTTTGGAGAGCAGTGACCCTGTTTATTATGAAATCTGTCACAGCATCTCACATGTTTTAATTTAGCAGAATTTGGAATTAGAAAATGAAATCAGAATTTGAGAATGGTGAGAGAGAGAGAGAGAGAGAGGAGGGTATTTTCCAGCAGACACAAACCTGCAGCAGACCTTGAAGCTCTCCTTGTTTGACCCCTCCTCTGAACTCTGGAGTGTCACAGAACTCTGGAAAGTCACAGAATCAGGGTGGGAGATGACCAGCAGAGCTGTGCCCAGCTTGTGCTGATGCTCTTCCACTTGCTGCCCAGTGCTGCCATGTGCTCCTGTATGGTTAGGATTGGTGGCTAGTGTGGCACATGGACCACCAGCTTGTGGTTTTGGAGAGGAATAGGTCTCCCACCAGTCTGACAGCACTGATGCCTAGATTTTGGTCTCTAACCCAAGCTTCTGTTGGCCATTCCCTCAGAGCTGCAGCAGGAGGGCATTTTCTCTTCTCCCCCTTCATTAACAACAAAGAAGCCTTTGTGTTATACCCAGTGGTAATTCTGGGGCTTTTAAATATGCTTTACTGCTGGTTTGTTATCACTGTCTCATTAGCATGCTGTCCTCCAGCTGAGATGTGCCTGGAAACAGCATGTCCTGTCTGGTGGCCAGGGAAAGATGTGATGGTTTTGGCATGGGAAAGAATTGGGAGTCAGAGGCTGGGGCTAGGGTGGCATGTGGGATTTACCCTTTTTTTTTCAGATAAATAAACATATAAAAACTGTGTGTTCTTGTTTTCTCTCCCTTTCTCTTTTTTATCTTTCTCTGACTTCCATGGTCTTGGATCCAGTGATTGGAAAATACAGTCAACTTCCAGACTCAGGTACGGTTTACAGACAGATCTGCATCATGTGGGAAGCACTCCCCCAGGAGCAGGTAGATCCAAAAGGCCTGGGCCAAAGCACCCAGAGCAGAGCTGCTGCCACAAAGGGGTGCAGGGGGAAAGTTCCCTTCTGTGCAGTGCCTTGAGACCCCACTCACAGGCAGGCCTGCTCATCTATGCACAGCTTCTTCGTCTAGCATCCCCTCCACATAGGCTGCATGTCAAGGGAGGGTGCAGAGGTCCCCAAAGTTTGACATACAGAGTGAGGCTCTCTCAGAAAGTCTCCTTCTGAGAAGCAGCATTCCCAGTTCGAGAATCTCAGTTTTTCTTTTTTTTTTTTTTTCCAGAAAAGAAAAGGGGACTAAAACACCTTAAGGACACTTTAGATAAGGGGAGTTAAACACCTTAAAACATACTTTCCCCAGCTGAAGTACTGTAAGAGCAATGCAGTAAACTACAGGGGAACAAAACTTACTTTTGTGTATCAGATTTGATGGACCTGTCCTTGCCCAGCTTTTCCAAGGTCTGTTCTGCTGAGCAGCCACGACTCCCTGAGGGGGTCAATGGTGTAGCCTCACCTGCTATGCAAGAGTGGCCAGAGACCCATGGTTTGCAAGGTGCTGTGCCCACATCCTCATCAGCTGGCAGAATTTGCTCTCTCCCCCAGACTTGGGGTGTGTAGCAGAAAGAGCTTAGCCCGGAGCAGGCTGTAGCATGTTTCAGAAGATGTAACCAAAGAGCTCCCAAATACCTTTTGCTCTCCTCACAGCTGATATATTCAACAAGAACAAAAGCAGGTATTAATTTTCACTGGATCCAAGCCAGACAGTATGCCTGCTTGGGACTGCACAAAGCAGTTCTTTCTTCAGGCAGGGTTTGGGATGCGTGTGTAGAAGGGTGAGGGAGCACTGGCTGCGAAGTTCCAGGCCTTTCCCCAGTGCTCCTGTCAGGCATGATGTGTTCCCCTTGTATGGTGCAATAGTGCCTGTGAGTGATGTGGCCAGGACAGGCCACGTGAGCTTGTACAGCCCTGGTCAGAGATCCCAGCCCTGCCCACAGAAGGTGACAAGCAGGGATCCAGTGAGACATGTACTGTCATCATGGCCAGAGACAGTTTCCTTGAACTTTGTTTAGATTTACTGGGGTTTCTGCAAGTGCTTGATAGACGCTGTTTGCTCCTGGAAACCTTGCTGCCATCCAGCTGTGAAATGATTGAGCAAACAGCCCTGACTTAAGGAGTGCCTCGCCGTCCTTGGCATCGGCTGTGTTCTCCTGGAGTTGTCAAGCTGGGAGCTACAACAGAGTTTGCAGACTGATCACATGCAGAGGCTTAGCACAGAGATGGGAGCACTTCTAGTTCTTTCCTCTCTTGTCCTGGAAGCCTCTCCAGTGCCCAAGCCCCACTGTACAGGAAATCTGGCAGCTTGAGGAACACTCTCTGCCTCCACTTATCGGTCAAATATGAGAGGGAAGAGACTAGTGACTAAAAGACTGGCCAAAGATGTTTTTTCATGGGTTTTACCTTTTCTGTGGTGTCTGAGCATAAAAAAATCAGAGATCACTGCCATTTTTTGGCATGACATTATGGGTTTTTTTTCATGTGTGTTTGCATCTCAGGTGCTTGGAGAATGGATTTTATAAATATCGGTTTTAAATTAGTATTACAAAATTACTCAAATTACTCAAATTACTCAAATTACTCAAAAGGGAGAAGAGTAATATAAACTTCATTGATTGTTTTCTTCCTTGGAAGGTTGACCTCATTCTTACCTTTTGTCAATGCACTTGTCTTGCCAGGTATGAGTGACAGTGTCAAAGACAAATTCTCTGTTGCGTTTTCCATCGTGGGTATGTTTTCTTCGCATGCTGTTGGAAGCCTCAGCGTGTTCTTCTGTGCTGAAATCACACCCACAGTAATCAGGTGAGACTTTGGAGCCCGCCTCAAAAGATGGGGACAAAATTATCCTCATTTAATTGATAATGGGCTGTGTAACTTAAGACATTGTATGGGAGGGGAAGCCCCATGTAATTGGAGAGCTCACAGCAACTTGGGGGCTGCTTTTCGCAGTGGCTGCAGTCTGTCTGTGCAAGTAAATGCGTGTCTGTGTATAGAGAGGCTTTGTTTTCCACGGCTCCACCTTGTGTCCCATCGTGGTGATGATCAGCAGGCCTGGCAGCACATGAATTGCAGCTTGGTAGGGTCTTAAATACTCAGCTGAAGCAGTTTGTGGTTGAACATTGTCATTGCTTCACTAACTCTGCAGGATTTGTTCAAGGGGTGAGTCAGGTGAGTCTGCAACTTGATATTAAAGGAGGAATTCCATGACTGTGCAGAGGAGGGCATAGGTGCCAGCAATCCCTGCCTCCATAGGGCAGGTTAACCAGGACAGCTGCAGGGGTGCTTCAGTGGAAGGAATGTGTTGAGACATGTGGTGTAAAAGCTTTTGGTGCATAGAGGCCCTCTGCAAGCCTGCCTCTCTGCCTTCATTGCAGATAAAGCTGTCTTTCTCTTCATATAAAGACCTATCTTAGCAGAGACTCAAAGTTTTTCTAAAGAGCAGCACTTTCATCCCAGGAAATAGAAGAAATCAGACAAATTATCTTTGTTGGAGAGTTTCCCATAGCACATCTTTGTGTGGTCAGGGGTTTGTATCGTTTTGTACATGCACTGTTATCTTTCACAGCACAAAGGCTGTGCTTCTGTGTTCTGGATTATGCTTTCAGCAATGCCACAGCAATTCAGGAGTTTGCTCTGACTTCACTAAATTTCCCAGGAATGTAGGTCAAATGGGTGAGAGGGAGTGGAAGAAAGAGGATGCTCTTTTTTTGTCCCCTCCAAATTATATGCCTTTTCAACTACTTTGCAAAAGTATTATTGCAGAACTGTCATCTGAGTAGCCAGAGTCTCCTTGCTCCATGGTCTTTTTTTGCAGACTGTCTAAATTTGTGAATGTATTTTATGGATAACATTATTTCCACAGGAAAAGGCAGTGTGAGGAGTGAGATTATACAGCAGCCTGAAACACCAACAGCTATTTATTTATATGTGTGTCAATCACTTTGGTGGATTTATGCCTTTTTAATTTTCTTCTTGCCTCTGTTTGAAAGACACGCAGATAAGGAATTGACCATGTCAGGCAGAAGAGAATCTGCCAAGTAGGGTCAGATGTGCAGTCTGAACTTAGCAAGCTTTTTTCCCTTAAATCACTTAAGTTGCTACAGGGAGAGGGACAAAGTCCTGGCTGGGAGCCAAAATTCTGCTTCCCCTGACTCTGCTGGGTGACACCAGGCAAGTGACAACAGCTAGATATGCCTCAGGGTCCCTGTTTATTTATAGAAATGATGACACTCTGCACTGCTTTGTGATCCTACCACTACAGTAAGATCCCCTCAGGATTGTAATTAGGAGGTGTAAGTCAGGATAGTGCATAAACCTGTCTCATGCAGAGACGTGGTTAAGCTCCCTTCTGCCTTGCCTTTTGGTGGGATCTGGCTACTCCCTCATAACCTGCTTTCCCAAATGCCACCCTGGATGCCCTTTGGGAGTTGGAACTAAATTATCTTTAAGGTCCCTTCCAACCCAAACCATTGTATGATACTTTTGTTGGATCTCAAGGAACCGTGAGGAAAAGGAAGGCAAAGAGAGCGCTGTGGCTTTCTCTGGGGTTTCCTTGATCCAAATCCATTGTCTGCAAATCCCTGAGATGGAAAACAGCACTGCCATTACCTAGGGTGGCAGTGGCATGACAGCAAACCCACAGCACCCACCCATCTCTGCTGCTGTGGTGTTGAGATGAACAGTTCCAGGAGGAGAGCAGCCAGACCTTCATCACCAAGAGGTCACATCTGCTCAGCAATATGAATGTTCCACACTGTCATGTGTCACAGAGGGGTCTTTGGGATCTGTGCACTGCACCCCAATCTCCTGGCAGTAGGCAGAGGGGCTTCATCAGGAGCTACTCTTCTTTGTACCCAGGACTTCAGTGCAGACCTCCATGCAAATGCTGAATTAAAGCACCAAGTGTCACTGATAATCCACATGGAATAATCTTCATACCACTACAGCCTGCATGTCTACTAAATAGGAATAGGCTGTACAAAATACAGCATGTCCTCTCCTCATCCTCCACATTCTCAGTCACTATCAAGTGGAAGATGGTTCTGGCTTTTTCTCTCAGTGTCCTGCTTTTGTGCCCACACAGCCAAAGACGGGGCAGCGACGGCTGAATTAGGGTTTTTTCCCATCAATAGCTGTCTCAAGCCAAATTTCCAGTTGTTGAGGAAACTTTCCTTTCTGACCACCCAGGAGCCTCTGGCTCAGTCACATTCACACAGAGGCTCTGAACCCATTCCTCTTGTCTTGGGGTCCCACCCCCTAGAGCTCTATCTGCAGCTGACAGCACACCTTGCCCACCCAGCTACCTGCACTGAATGTATTCCTCACACAGTGGGATGCAGGACTGTTTACTGGGACCTGAATAAGGCCTGGCTTCTCAAAGGTGGTGCTTGCTCCATGAGGCCAAGGATGTGCTGGTGTATTACTTCAATCTCTGGCGTAGGACTGAGTGCACAAAATATCCCTTATGTACAGGCAGGTAAAAGGTGTGGAGGTTTTCAGGGGCTGAATTTGAGAAGTGGCTGAGCTGGTGTGATTTCAGTGCTGGCCCTGCTTTTTGCAGGAGGCTGGACCAGGTGCTCTGCCAAAGCCTCCTTTAGCCTGGGCATCTCTCTGGCTCCCTTGTACTCTGAGCCATGTTGTGTATTGACCCATTTGCTCAATGCAGATGTGGCTGTCTGAGGACAGGAGTAACAATTCCCTGCTCTCCTGAGGAGTGCTGAGGACAAGACCCTTCCCATAGAATGTCATTGAGGATGTCTTGCTGCTCTCTGGCAAAACACTGAGGAGGCAAGCAAGGAAATTCTACCCCATGAACAAGCAGGACCTTTCTGAGGACAGAATTCTGAATTTTGCGATTTGCCGCGTTGGGACCATAAACCTCATGCAAACCATCCCTCCCCACTGTCAGTGGGGGAGCAGGATTTGGAAAAGTGGTCCTGATTGATCATCCATGGGGCCATGCCATAGGAGAGCCCCCCCAGAGCAGCCACTGGCAGGCAGAGGTGCAAAGGAGAAAGCTGGGACTCGCTGTGGGTGCCAGCAGCACTCACACTCCCTCTCCAGGCTCCACTCTGCATCTGGAGAGTGTTTGAAGTACAGACGCTGGCCCCTGCCGTGGAGTTCCTTGTGCTGAGGAGGAGCAATGCCCCAAAGCACTCAGAATTATTTTCTTTTCCACCTGCTGACCCTTGTCACCTGCACAAACAGTGGGAATCATGAGCGTGCTGCCTCTTCTGCCCTGTAGCTGTTTTCCTGATGTGCATGGAAACAAAAAATTCCTGACAGTATTCTCAGTTTTCTCTTTTTTTATCCCTTCACATTTTCACATCTGCAGTGCAGTTAAACCTTAAAGAAACCCCTTTTAGGACACTCCAAAATGTACTTTCAAGCCTTCCTCTGCCAGGTTTTGATGGCACTGGAAAAAGTAATGCCTACTCTAATTACTGACGTCATACGGAAAAACTTTTTCTCCCCCCTGTAAATCTGAAGCCACTTGACCCATAAATGACAGAGCCGTCTTTGTTGTTGCCTTTTCCCGTTTTCTTTCAGCTTGCTTGATGTCCTTCTACAGCAGCATTTAAAACTCACCTCAGGTCCTTCTCAGGGGGGTTGAGATACAATTTAGCCATTGCAATCACTGATGTAAATGAGCCAGGCTTTTGTTGCTCCAGAGCCAGCCTGGAGAGAGATCTGCCATGCATTTGGGACTGGCTGTGTCAATTACTCATGTGAGTGTATTAATGAAGTTGCAGGGAGGCCAGTGGCACAATAGTTGCATTCAGCTGGGTTTCTAAATTGCCATCGGAAAGCTGGCAAGTTTTTAATAAGGGCTTTTGCAGCATTTGGGGAAGTCACTGTTGTCTGTGAAAGATGCTCTGCTGAGTCTGAAGAACTGGAACATATATACGTGAATTTTTGATCCAGTCAGTGTCCCAAAAGCATCTTTTGAAGCCCATGTTTGCTGTCCCTCAGCTGTCAAGTAAGCAGCAGTGGATTTTGGAAAGGATTGAGTGAAGATTAGCTTTAACACTGTGGTTGGCTGAGTGAATTTGGCATTTGTAGGTTTATTTGTACAGTGATTTCCAGGATGCTTAATAGTCAGGGAAACTGGTTTTATGCCAAATATTTGGCATAAAGCAGTCCATTTGCCCTTCTGTAAGGGCCAGTTTGTGTTGATAGTAACAGCTGTGCATTGGGCCAGGAACTGAACCCCTCTGATCTCCAGAGGGTTTGGGAATAAATGGCATCTCCCAGAGGAAGTGTAGGAAGTGTGTTGCCCTCACAGGCTTGGTAGGGAAGCAGGGTGCAAGGAGATCTCCCTCTGCAGGCAGCAGAGTCTTTGGAAAAGGAAGGACAAGCTGTGACTGTCACATTTTGTTAAAATGAGTCATTTAAGGACAGCCCTCTGCTGGCAGGAGACCTCAGTCGTGTCACAGCAGGAGGGAATAGCCTGCCCCAAAGAAACACCTGCAGTGCCACTTCTGTGTGGGGGCACCCAGCAGAGACAGACCAGGACTGTGAGGTGTGCCAGGCCTCCTGCTCCAGGCTCTGGAGATGCTGATGAGCAAGACAAGGAATTGCAAGAGAGTTTGCTTGTATAGCCAAGCATCAGGAGACAGTACTGAACTGGCCTTTCACAAGCAGCTTCTGTGCCTCTAGCTAGAGGAAGATGAGTCTATTTTCACACTTTTTTTTTTCCTGAAAATTATGCATTTTGTTACATCTCCACTGTGTTGAGAAGTTCCAGCCATAACATGATTTTTTTGTAGAAAATATTCCAGCACTCAGTGTTTGGTATAATGGATCAAGGCAGTGGCTTGTAAAGTCTAATCTCCTGCCTCCAGTGCTGAGTGGTGCCAGATACTTTAGAGGCAGCCAAAACTGACTTCTGCACTTTCTGCTCCTTGGTGCGTCTTGTCTAAGTGGAGAAGGATGGCATGCTAAGAAAAACCTGGTTTTCCCTCACTGAATGTGGGAATACTTGGAACTGGGAGTGTTTTAGAGTTCTGTCTACACACTCACATGAGTATGTGGGGGCAGTTAAATGGGTGTGAAATGATATTGAGTGTAATTATTGCCCCCTGCTTGTGTTTGCAGGGGAGGCGGGCTGGGGCTGGTGCTGGCCAGCGCGGGCTTCGGCCGCCTGACCGCCCCCATCATGGAGCTCCACAACCAGAAGGGTTACTTCCTCCACCACGTCATCTTCGCCTGCTGCACACTCATCTGCATCATCTGCATCCTGCTGCTGCCCGAGAGCAAGAACCAGCACCTGCCTGAGAACATCCCGGATGGGGAACATTACACCCGGCAGCCCCTGCTGCCGCACAAGAAGGGGGAGCAGCCGCTGCTGCTGACAAACTCTGAACTCAAGGATTACTCTGGCCTCCATGACTCAGCCGCTGTGAGTGACGGCATCTCCGAGAACACCACTGCCAACGGGATGAAGTAGATGGAACTGGGTGGATTTTTTTCCTTCTCCTTTTTTTTTTAATTATTTTATTTCCCCTTCTTCTATTTCTTCTCTTCCTTTTGTATTTTATTTGATGCTGTTGTGCGGGAGGAGTTGCACTTTGGGCAAAGGTGTTTTGCACAGATTTTACAAACCAGTGATGGAGCAGACACAAACTTAGAGGAATTCAACTCTGCTACTAAAGCAAATTTTGGCATCTTCAACAGTTGTGCAGATTACTTTTGAAAAGTTTTGGGGGAAAAAGACTCATTTGAGAAAAGACCTGGCTGGCAGTAGCCCTTCAGAACTCTTTTTTTCCTGCCATTAAATATGTATATTTATTTTGATTTATTCTCAAGAAGCACTTTATTTCCTTTTCCTTTCATAGATCACAAAAATGAAGCCATCTTTTAAGAGGTGCAGCCATTCCAAGAAAGAAACCATGGGGGGAGGGGGAGTGTTGTTTTCTGTTTTGTTTTTGTGTTTCTTTAAAGGAAAGAGGGATTCACTGCAAAGTTGAATTGACTTAAACTTAGACTTGTGCAACATTCTTCTGCCTGTCTAGAAAGTCCAAGTGCCCAGATCGCCTGCTGTGTTTGTATACACTAAGAAAAAGGAAAAAAAAAAAGAAGAAAAAGCAAAACCTGTTGTGACTCAAACTCTGACTGCATTTTAGGCAGCTTTTATTTGTCTTTATAGCCCATATGCACTTAAAAGTTACTTTCTAAATTAGTCCCTTTTTGTTTTCACTGAATGCATTGGAGAAAATCCTACCCTAACAAGCTGATTTTTCAATCAGCTTTCTGCATTTTAAGAATATATTAATCTATTTTGGGTGGTTGCCACTGGTCCTTAATTGTAATGTAGATGATGCAAATGATTTGACTAATGATGCAAAAATGAGTTTTGTCTAGAATGGTCATACTTATCAGGTGGCCCAGGATCTCTGACTGCTCCAGGAAAAAAGCACAGACCAGCAGTGATAAACAGTAAGGAGCTTGGGCAATGATCTATATATACCTTTATTCCAAAAGGCAGCACAGCTGGGATATCTGTTCCTGAGAAATGAGTGTCCTGGTATTTACTGTCTTAAGTGTTTTTAGAACCAGGGTTTGGGTTTTCAATTTAAGTGGGAAAACTGCTTAAATGACTGTTGGAAAGGAATTAATTGATAGCCTGTGAATAATGGCTTACTGAGCTGTCTTGGGCTCTCAGAGATGTGCTCTGATTCTGACCCAAGAATATGCAATGAACTCACCCTTATTTCCTCACTTTCCTGACTGCTCTTGTAAGATTTTAGTTCAGGAAAAAAAAAAGTTTACTTAAATTTGATTAATTCTACACAAAGTGAACAGCCAGTTTACCTCCCGCTGTGCAGATGGCACTTTGATAGTGGCCACTTGACTTCTCTCCTCCAGCCCCCAAATTATTACCTTTGGCCATTGGCTTTTGGTTCTCACTCAAGAGAATAACGTGAGGATCTAGTTCAATGCAAGGACTCTGTGAATACCTTTCTTGCATTGTAGTTAACTCTCCCCTCTGTCCCTCCCTCTTCTCCTTTCTCACTCAGGCCATCCATTTGTGATTGCTCAGTAGTGCAGCCGTTCAAGCAGAGCAGCAGGATGTCAATGTTGTACTGACTGTCCGTATGATTGCCACTTTGTTTGATGTACATCTTGCGTTTATATGCAGGGGAAGTGCTCATTCGCACTCTCCTCCTCTACCTTCCCTTCCCTTCCTCCCTTGCTGTATATATTGTCGATTAACTACTGTACCTAACAATTTCCATCCTCCATTAGGCTGCCAATGTCCTCTTACAGTTCCCAATAAATCAGAGACCCGTGCTCCCTGGCAGGCCATGCAGTAAGGTAGCACAGCCTCAGACGCTGATGGATGCAAGGGGACAGGCAGACCTGCAGAAGCAACAGAGGGGGTTGTGTTCAGAGTAACAATGTTGTCCTAAAGCTGCTAATTTTTACAAAGGATGATGTGGACATTTGGGTTCTTCTTGAGCCTGGTAAGAAACACTGGACCAGTTGATGGTAGTTTTGCCCAGAGTTACACTACTGGTTTTTTTCACCTTTGCTAAACTTGCTGTGACAGCAAGAGCCTGATCTTCCTTACACTCGAGTTTTATTGTCAGGCTTGAGTGCGGCTGCTTCTTTTTGTTCTGTGCCGAGACCTTTGCAGTCTGTGTTCACCTGAGGAAAGAACCCAGCCCTCCCCCACTCGTGCAGTATTCACACACTAAATTTGTGCAATGCCTTTTGCCTTCGATGTGAGATGCTTGTTGCAAGCCACACACATTCGGGGACGAAAGAAATGGGTTCACGACAAAAAGCTGAAGAAGCAAAACGAGGCTTCAGGGCAGAGAGAAAGGGCCTGAGAGAGGAGAAGGTGCGAGCTCAGAGGCAGAAAGCAGCGCCCTGCCATCCATCGTGCTGTGGAGCTGGTGGCTCCTTCCTTCGTGGTCCTCTGGTGGCTCCAGCTGCGGTACAGCTCCCGCAGAGCATGCACAGGCCTGCACACCCAGCTGCTTCCAGCACTCTCAGTGCTCCTGGTCAGCTCACCGCTGATGTCCACAGCGCTTTATCGGTTCCTATTCTGGTGGTTGCTCTCCGATGACAGACAGGCACAGGGAAAAGAATATTTAAACATATCAACATTTAGATAATAAATACATTAGGTGACAGGAACATGCAGCAATTTTTGTTTTGTTAAGAAAAAAGTCTTATGAAGTTGATTTGGTTTGCTGCTTTTTTGCTTGAAACCAGGTAGTCGGTACTGATCTGCAGTGAAAGAAGCCCCATCTTCTCTAGTCAGTCTGGTCCTCTGCCTCTGTCACAACAATAAAGAAAAAACTAACTTCCTGCCTTGGCAGTTCTAGTTTTGCTCCTGAAAACATGAACACTTCTGTGATGATTATGTTCTTCCACACATGCTCATGGAGTTGGAAAGCTTTCACTAAACCTATCTAGTGTGGAGGAGCCAGGTACCAGGGGATGCAGCAGGGCAGAAAGGAAGCATGGGGATGCTTGCCCTGCCTTGTCTAGTCCTGCAGTGGGGCAGGGTTCTCTGCTGCGGTCCCAGCCTGCTGCACCATTGGCTCCTTGGCCATGTCTCCTCTGCAGCCATCACCAGGAAAGGCTTTTCTCAGGCGGCTCTTTCTGGCCACCACAACAGGGGAAGCAGTCCAGGCTGTCTTGTCCATTTTTGGCCTTTTTCTGTGAACCTTCAGTAACCTCTAAGCCCATCAGTAGATTTTTCTTTGGGTTTACCATTTAAGGGCTTTCTCCATCTTTGTAAGTTCCAACAAAAATGTGAAGTGACATTATGCTTGATCTTGGGGGTTTTGTCGCCCTTGTAAGATTTCAGTACTGCTTTTGTTGCCAGACACGCTGCAAACAGATAACACCTGTTTGCAAGTGTTTTGTGGCCACTCTGAAAGGGAGTTGTGTGATTTACTTTTGGGTTTCACTGAGTAGGCTTTTTTTGTTGTCATCCTTTTTAGTGGAAGTACTTAACTGTTGCCACTTTCTGGAGACAAACACGTTATTGGTCACCAAATTGGAAGCAGAAGTGCCATTAACTGAACTCTGTGAATGTCAAGTCAAGTTGCGCCTGTAGCTGGCACATAAGACAACACTATTGAGTGGGGAGATGATCTCCCCCACTGTAACTTTTTTTTATTTTATTTTTTAATACAAAAATGAAATTACAAACCTCATTTTAAATGTATTGTGTAAAATGTTTCGGGAAAGGAGTACGGTGTGTTTTGTCTAGTGGGCGAGATCTCCCTCCCCATTTCAGTTTCTGATGAAGTTTTAAAGAATCGTGTTACTGTATGTTTTGATCATGAATAGTCTGGTGGTGCTTCCTCATAGCACAAGCTTAAATCAAGTACTGAAAACAGTCTTACAAGCTAAATGTCTGCATGATGTTACATCTGTTGTACCTACTGAGAAGAACTTTGTATGTAAATGTACAGAATAAAATGACGTTGTCCCATCCATTTGCTCTCCCTGATTTGGCTCCCTTGCAGTGACTTCTCAAACACCCAGCAGCAGCTGATGCCTCAGCAAATAGCCCTGCCCTGCTCTACAAACAGAATGAGCTGTTTGTAAATCAGGCTAATTAAAACAGCACATTGATTTGCAAGTAATTATCCTTTACAGTCAATTACAGAAGCATAGTTGACTCTGTTTCCTCGTGGTGTGAATTAAAAAGAAAATACCCTTCAACAGTTGTTTTTTGCTATTCTGATCTTGAACTGCAGCCAAGGACAGGCAGCTGTTCCCACCAGGTAAGGAGGGGCCCTCTGCATCCACACCAAATCTGAGACACTGAAGCCACTGGGTGTTCAAACCCTTTTGCACCGTGCCTTCTACATATGCAGCAGCCTCTCAGTTACAGGTTTTAATTGCTGATTGTGGCACCACAGCAAGGTAAATCCATCACTTTCTGTAGGTGCTTAGGACAGACTTGTCTAGGGCAGGACCAGCCATTTAGTAGTTTTGGTTTGTATCAGCAGCTGATGCTTCAGCTCGAGTCAGGGCTAAATTCAGAATGAAAGAAAAAAAAACAAACACCAAAACCCTGGAAAACCTGGATAGTTAACTCCTGGCTGCCATCTCATTAAACAAAACAGCCAATGGATCTGCCTTTGAAAAGATACCCATCCTACCTGAAAGCAAGCCCAGAGATGTAGCAGCAGGATGCTTTTCACTGGTGGTCGTGGTAGTAGACCTCTCTGATTTTATGTATATGCTCAATTTGCATGTGATGCTCTTCCAGCAGCATGACAGATTTATCTATTGCTCCAGAACTTGCCTTGTGCTTTTTCCTGCTATGTAGTCCTCAGGGATGCATAAATAACCCTTTGTGAAACCCTTCTCGTGTTCTAAGTGCCCAAGGGATGGGAGGAAATCCATTGTTTAGCACCAGTACTACAACCAAAGGGGCTAAAAGGACAGAAGTAACACCCATGTCACAGCTTTACCATACAAAAATGTGGGGTTTCTTTATTTGAACACTAAAAGCTGCTATACTATGTTCAGTCCTAGTACACAAGAGATTAATTGTACAGGTAGCATTTGGAACTGATTTGCCATCAGATCCCAGTACTGTGTGCAGGCCACACACCACATGCACTTTTTCAATCATGTTCATCCATTGCAGCATTCATTTGCTATCCTACTTGGCAGGGTAGCAAAAAAAAAATTGCTTTGAAAATTCAAATTCTATTTGAAAAAAAAAGAAAATCCTAGTCAAGTGTATCTATATTTAATAACAAACACAAATTCAATCAAAACAATACAAAAGAAATATACTAAATGTCAGTGTGAATGACAATTGCAATCAGTTTTTCTGAAACAAAACTTTCTTCTTCTTTTACAATGATGCACAATCAGAACTTGTCTGGAAAAGCTGTCATTTCTTCTTTGATCCTGTTTTCTATGAGTAAGGTGAAATTGCTGTCTGTGTTTTGAAGATTGTAGCTGACAAATATCTGCTTTTTGGTCTTGCTGGCTAAAACACAAAACAGAGTAGTCAGCCAAAGTTTATTCTTACATAAAAGCGATTATGGTATTGAGCAAGCCTCTTGAAAAGCCACATCATGCAGATTTCTAAGATGTTCTCCACTCTTGCTGTGCTGGGTGCAGTTATAAATGAAAAGCAGAACAAGTCTCTGACCACTGGGGAGTTGGCCAAGATTTTGCACATCACAGAAGTGAACAATGTAAGACTGGTGACTGTCAACTAGTTTCTGACTTGACACAAGACACCACTAGCCACTGGAGAGCCTTGCAGAGCTTGTAGTGGATTTCTGGACACTTCTTAAATCTTACATTGTAAGTGACACCGCAGACTGTACTGGACCCTTAGCACTGAAATTCAGAGTTTGTAAATCTGTGCTGTGTAAAACATTAGAGGGAAAGTGCTCAAGAAAGTCATTGGGTCCAAATTAATTCTGTTTTTTTAATGAACCTTGAAAGGCTCATAAGCCTTAAAAGGCCCCAAAAATCTATTCACCAGCTCTAAGCTTGCTATCAATTTTGTTTCTATTAACCTTTTTCCATACTGTGTCCATGAATGCTCCAAGAGGCTGGAGAGCCTTTGCTGAACAAGATGAAGCCAAGCACAAGTTCCAGGCTACTGTAATGACAAGTACCTAGAGAGAGGTGCTACAAAATTAAGATCTGCCTTCCATGACAGAGCTAATTAACAGTGACAAAAAAACTGTCCAATGGGACAAGAAGACTTAATTATCAGAGTAGAAGAGATAACACCAAGAAGTGTTTTATAAATAAAATGCTACCCTACTTAAATTTTACCACGGCAATATGGCAAATTTGTGGCTCTCATTATATATTACTGAAGCTAAACTTTTTTGAAAAATGTAAGCACCATACAGGAAAATTAGGCACTAAATTTAAATTGAGTTGTGTAAAATACAAGACAAGAAATAGTATTTGGGTCACGAGATATTCTTGTCCGGGAATGAGCTGGGAGCTAATGACCCCAGACACAAATCAGACTGTTCTGCTCAATATTCAAAAAAGTCATCTGAATTTTTAACACTTCAAAATAGAGACACAGACTTCTAAGATTTTAATCCTTTCTAAATAGGGAACTAAGCAGTTAAAAACAGAAACCCTTACATATGTATGTATGTATAAAATATAGTTAAAAACTCCTTTAAGGCATTGTCATTATGCAAATGATTTTTTTATTATTTTCTGTCCTAACAGGTTACCAGCTTCCTGACTTAGAAAGCAGAACTGCTTCTGCAATGAAAGGATTCATTTGCTGTTTAAGACTTGGCACTACAAAATGCTGATATAATGCAGCATGGTGCTCTGATTGCAAAAATTAGCACCTGGCACTAGATTTTTGTGGTACAAAGCAGCATGTTTTGTAAGCACTAGTGCTTCATCATCATGCCCTAAATGAATGCAATGCTAATTCTGAACTAATTAATGCCATTATCCTAGCTAACAAAACTACACAGTGCACTGCAGTGTCAAAACTCAACTTTCTTAATTCTGTTTGCCTATAGAGTCTCTGGGATGCTGCTCCAGTTCCCAGGAACAGTGTGAATCTGGGAGTCCCTCTGGGCTGCCTGTGCCAAGGACCTCTGCTCCCAGGGCTCTGGCCCAGCTCTGAGGGGCAGGGGGACCTTTTCTGTCCCTGCTTCCTGAGGATTCAGTTGGACACGTGCACTCCTGCGGGAAGGACAAAAGAGGGCAGATCTTATGTCCCTGTGGAAGACCATCTGCAGCTTCAGAGTAAAGCAGAAAACTGCAAAGGACAAGGCTTACCTAAAAAGCCCTCCAGCAGGTCTGCTTCCCGTGCAGCCTGGGTAATAACCCCTGTTCCACTGGCTCTTCAAAGTGAAGGAAAATCATCTTTGACAGCCATTGTCCAGGATGTGCTGAGTGCCAGGGGAAACTACAGCAGCACAGATCTGCTCCCACAACTTCATGTACAGAGCACCAAAACTTGAAGAGGAGCCCAGCACGAGCAGAAGAGGCAGGACAAATGTAAGACATATATTTGTAGACTATTTATGCTGGAAAAGAGGTGATGACAGTGACCAGTGCCCAGGCAAGAAATATTCAAAGAAAAGGTTGAGGTGATTTTCACCGAGAGTCTGCCAGTCCCTACAGAAGGAAGATTGAAGACAAGGCACTAATCAGTACTGCAGCCCAAAGCACTGTGATTTCAGGATATGCACACAAATGGACAAGGACTTTCTCAAGAATTGGCCTCCCATATCCTACAGGAAACACTCTTAGAATTTGGATTCATTGACTAGTGAGACACATCTTGTGCCAAAGTGATCGGGCAGGGTGGTGGGAAACTGCACCCCATAAAAGTAGATATAGACATTTGTAGAAAGAGGAATAAGAATGAAGTGCATGTGTCTTCAGCAAGAGAAAAAAAAACAGAAATAAGAAAGGAGATAGAGCCGACACACGAAATGCAGATATAGACATTTGTAGAAAGAGGAATAAGAATGAAGTGCATGTGTCTTCAGCAACAGGAAAAAAATAAAGGCAGAAATAAGGAAGGAGATAAAGCCAACACACAAAATGTAGCTGTTGTGGCTAGGACCCCTACCAAACTACCCAGAAAACAAAAGTAGAATATGTGCACTGTGATGCACAACAGCACTGGAACTCCTGCTCCAGGGCAGGAAACCTGGCATTGCAGAACACAGGGCAGATGATGGAATGTGACTGGCAAGTGTAAGAAACAGAAATAGTTCTGTGCAAATGGCACTGCATGCTACTCCTGCTAGTGCCTGTGGAGACAAGGAACTGCACGGAAAAAATGGTGACAAGCATGGGGGGAGGAAAGGGGAGAAAAACTGCCTGCCTGAAGGTTATCACATGTCAGGATGGTTAAAAGGCTACCTTGGAAGTACGACTACAAGTCGGACTTGGCTGTGAATAGCATCTCTGCTATTACAGATTGTGTGGGAGTAACAAGGATTTAAATCCCCAGAGAAAAACTAAACACCAACAACAGCAAAGCTGGGTATTTCTAGCTGAGGCAGAGCACAGATTTCCTTACCAAGCACTTTGTGAATCAAAGATAAGGGATGCTTCTTGATGATCTTTCAGATCCACTGCTCTCAGAATAAATAAATAAAAAATAAAATAGATTAATAAATAAATAAATTTGGATTAAGTGATCATGAGTTGACCTAAATTGCTGGACTGTCAAAAGCCAGCCTAAAGACTGGTGTAAGATTTCAAAAATACATATTTCTTTTCCCAGAAGCTCAGGAAAAGAGCAATCACATAATTATTCAACTCCATAAGTGTATTACTGACTTTCCCCTTTGAACCAAAGGTGAAAAAGGTCTATAGGCCTTCTCCAAAATAATATACTTTAACCAGGATCACACAAGGAAGAACAGTATATAAAAATAATATGAAAGCAGCTGACTGGCAAGGAAACCTGCAACCCAGTGGATAGATGTCATGGACACAGAGGAACACGGACCAAAAGCCTAGCTGGGCCACAACTGGCTCAGAAATTTAAAATGAAATAACAAAAGACACCTAAAGCACACAAAGAAAAAGAAAAGAGGAAGGTGCATTATGGTCCAAGGATAAAGAGTAACCTATAGACCAGTACCAAGCAGCAGTATCAGTTCTCAGTAACAAAGTATGGGAAATTAGGAGTGCAAATAATAAAAGCACCTTAAAAAAAAAAGAAGAAAAGGCAGCAAAACTGAGACAACTCACTAGGAGGAAAGTCAGATGACTCAGGCAGACTCTGTCCTAGAACACTGAAAGAGCTAATGGAAGAAATGGCAAGTTATTATGAACTTCAGCTATGAAACGTGTAATAAATCCTTTAAGAGAGATAGCAAGCACATGTACAAAGAGAAAAAACCCAAAAGGAGTATGGCAATCATTAAGATAACTTAGAGCTGTCAGCTGGGCTGCAATGCTACACAGAACATTAGAGAGAGATTCCAAAGAAAGGAGTGACAAGGAGACCAAATGGAAAGTGGAATAAACTATTATACTTTATCCCAAATAAATCCTCTCTGACTGCACTTTTGGTGACTTCCTAAGGATAAGGCACTAATTACACATAAAGAAGCTGTGTTACACAGTACCCCATAAAATTATTACTTCAGGTGGAATGGATTGAACTCAGTGTGTAGAGAAAGTTGTGCCACCGGGGTTGACTAAAACAGTCTCTTTCACGGAGAAGTTACTGGGAAGAAGAAAAGATGCTAACACGTAAAAAGTTTCTAATCAGAACTCTCGTTCCTTGTTTTATATGAGGCTATGGAGAAGAAGGTGTAGACTCATGAAAGTGCCTGACAGTACAAACTCAGGACATACTGTCTGAAATGGAGATCAGCACACAGATCATTAATAATTCTGCGGCCTTTCCATCTGAAACAGAGGAAGTAAGGTGAGACCGAGCAGCTCAGCATGTTGCTTTTAAAACTTGGTAACAAGACCATCAGCAGTTCACCAGTTGGAGCTGCATCAGCCACTGGTGGGTGATGATGAGCAACCAGCATGACACAGCCGTCAGAGCTGAGAAGGAGCAAGGATGATTAGGCCGTGTATTTTTAATCTTTTTAGTATGGACATGGGACTTTGCAAGCTGTCATTAAGACTCGGGATTTCAGCTACTGCAGTAGCTGTAGCACACTGCACATGATGGAAAAGGAAGCATCCTGAGCAGTGCCCATTTGGGCCAGTCACATCAAGCCCAGGCATGTGTGAGACAACCCTGGGCTTCCCAGGCCAGAACTTCTTGGAATGTGGGGGCTAAAAGGTGCGAGACGTGATGAAGGTTGGCTTCATCTTCAGGTAAAACGCAGGTGCCTGGCATGACGGCCACCAGCACAGCAGTGTCACAGCTTTACGGAGAGGAGGTCACTTGAAACCCCACTCGACAGGTGCAGCATGTGCTGCCCTGCCTCGCACCCAAAGCCAGGATAAGGATACCAAACAATTCACTTCTGGTAGCGCACAGCGTGCGCAAGGCCGCTGACTCAGGAGCCGCAGGCTCGTACAGGGATGGGAAAACACGAGTGACTCGGCGATGGGATGGAAGCAGGCGCGGCCTGCAGCAGTGCAGCTCTGCGGCCGGGGCAGCGCGCACCGCATCCCCGCAGCCCCGGCCCGGCCC
>NW_024367260.1:0-1815 GCF_014805655.1 Passer montanus | reverse complement strand
CAGAGAGAAACAACCAGTCAAAGGAAAATGAGCTGGATTTAGAGTCCAGCAGAGTGTAGGTTTGGGGGTGTTTGTGTGTTCAAAAATGTGCATGTGTTCCCAATCCCAAATTAACACTTCCGAATTTCATACGGTTATTAAATCTGAAGACATTCTGTGTTTCAAAATCACAGTGGGACTCATCTCCCCAGGGGAATTTGGAGATGGGGGGATGGTTTTCCCATTGCAGAAGCCTCCCCAGATGCTTACCCTGGACTGGTACCAGGACTCGGCCTCGGCTCGGTTGGCGATGTCCTCGTACTGCGCCTTCACCTCAGCGATGATGCCCTCCATGTCAAGGCTACGGTTGTTGTCCATGGTCAGGATAACAGAGGTGTCAGAGATCTTGCTCTGCATCTGGGACAGCTCCTGCAAAAGCAGCAAATATTCCTGAGTCACAACACAAATGTTGCTTGGAGGATGGAAAGCCCCATGGTTAGAGGGGAGAGCTGGGTGAACAAAAGGATTTTTCCAAGACAGCTTCAAGCAGAAATGTGAAATGGAAAAAGCATTGAATTATTTAGTGCAACACAGGGGAAAATAATCAGCCCTGAGGCTCTGAAATGGGAAAGGAAGGCAAGGACTGGGAGAAGGATATAAGCTCTGGTGCTCACAGCTTCGTAGAGGGCTCTGAAGAAGTCAATCTCCTCTGTGAGTGAATCCAGCGTGGCCTGCAGCTTTGTCTTCTCCAGGTAGGCAGTGTCCGCCTCCTAGGAGAGGAAACACATTACCAGAATGAGGTGAGTTTAAAAGAAGCAGAGGAAAAGCTGGAGAAAGGGTTTCTTGCAGGGCTGGGAGGCCACTTGGGCATGCACCCACCTTCTTCAGGGTCACAAACTCGTTCTCGACATCTGTGTGCTTGTTGAGCTCCTCTTCATACCTGTGGAATGGAGGTGGAGGGGTGGTCTAGGCTTGTTTTAAAATTATTTCATGTTTTCAGGACCAGCCTCTAATTTTTTTGTATGTAGAGCTCTGCACCTTGGTCTTTTTGCCCTGTAATTTTCTGCCTGTTACTTTTCAGCCGTATCTTGTATTAAACCTGGGCTTTTCTCAGAGAAGTAAGTCAGCAAAAAGGCTTTTTCCCCGCTCATTTTCTGCTTCTATTGCAGCCCACCCAGGCCCAGGTAGACCATGAACAGACTCACTTGTTCTTGAAGTCCTCAGCAATGCTCCGCATCTTGCTCAGCTCCCCTCCCAGGTTCTCCTTCTCTGTCATTAGGCTGCTCAGGTGCTTCCTGAGGTTATTCAGGTAGGTCTCAAACAGGGGCTCAATGTTCATTCTCACTGTTTTGTTCCCCTGTTCTTGCAGAAGAGCCCACTTTGTCTCCAGGACCTTGTTTTGTTGTTCAAGGAATCGGACCTGGAGAGAGAAGGGTATTTTAGCATGGTTTTCCTTGGAGATGTGAGGCACATCCTGCAAGGATTCACTTGCTGGAAGGTGGGAGGTCTCAGCCCTTCAGGAACAGCTGACAATTTAAACACTCCTGCTCTCTTTCCCAACTCTGCTTCCTTACATCCAGTATCACCACTTTGTCCCTGTTTTCTGGTCTCACTACAGCATTCCTGAAACAAGTAAATGGTCTCAAAGCTGGAAACCCTCAGGATTCGTTCCCAGGCTGCTGGAATTTTAGAGCTGACAGTACAGAAGCAGCAAAATTGTGGCCAAAGATACAATTCACCCTTGTTTGTGCTTCCCCACCAAAGAATCACCACAGCATAACCAGGAATCTCAGGTCTCACCTTGTCGATGAAGGAGGCAAATTTGTTGTTGAGGGT
>NW_024367259.1:0-1816 GCF_014805655.1 Passer montanus | reverse complement strand
TTTTTTTTTTTTTTAAGAACAATCCAAATATTTGTGCAATTACTTCTAGTAGTGAGGTTTGCCATGCCCCATCTTAATTTTGTCAATATGAATTGCTGGTAGAACTGTCTGCAATGCCCTGCTTGCAGGCAACATCAGTCAAATGTTTGTAGTTACCTTTTTGCTTCTGTTTTACAATAGCTGGGCATCAAGGTACTAGGCTTCAGATCAAATGTTGCCCCCGGTTACACACATGTAGTTAACAGAAATCAATGTTGCATAGGCGTAAATGAAAGTTGGGTTTGATCTTTGGTGAGTTAACTCTTATCTCTTCTACGTTGATGCTAGTCTAGATTTTCTGCAGGCTGGATTGAATGCCCGTTCTCAAATTCAGTATTTGTGAGGCCTTGGCTGTCTGTGCCAACATTTTATTCCTTATGGTCTTTGTATGAGACTGAAAGTAAAAACCTCCTGCTTGCTTTCTGAGGTCTGAGCCTTAAGACTGCAAACAAATGTAATGAGATGTGATTAAAAGCTGCCTGTAGCACATAAGAGCGTGGGTTGTGGCTGTGTGGGCCCTCCTGGGGAACCTCTCAGTTGATCTTGATGTGTGAATTGTCACAAGAGCTGCTGAACTGTGGACCAAATCCCGATCTAGTTAACACCTGTGGAGCTGACATATTCCAATATGTATCTGATGTTGCACCGTGCTTCTCTACCCTGAGGAACAAATCACTTGTGAAATTCAACTGTGAAGGTCTTGAGGTCGAAGAAAAAGTCTGCAAATCTCAGTAGATGACAGCAAATGCAAGAGAGGGGGAAAGAAATGTTTGCTAGTTTCTGGTGTGTATGGTCCAGCTGCTTCAGTATCTTCTTTGCCCTTAGTTCTGCATTATATAAAATGGGCCAATTTTCCTTGGCCCAGATCTGTGCAGTCAAATGAAGTTAAATTTGGTACCCTGAGAACATTAGATAAATACTCTACCCATTCTTTAAGTTTATTGAATAATCGTTGAAATAAAGACTCCTTCCTATTACATTTTTCCTTTTTGGAAGGAAAGTGTATAGTTTTATGATTAAACTTCTGGGCAGTTTGAGTTTTGTAACATCACAGCCTCATCTCTCTGTGAACTTAAAGGTAATGAGAAGTTGTGACCAGTATTTGAGTCACTTGGAGAAGGAAAGAAAAAAAGGGCCTAGACATGGTATAGGAATTAAGGAAATAATAAGGCTTGCCTGAAGTCTCTAAAATATCAGATTGACTTTAAAAATGGTACTTGGATACAGAGCTGCAGCCAGAGATGAAAAGGAGAATTATGATTGCCCTAATACTCTTTATTTTGGTGTATTTGTTTTTCCTCTGTCTCAGAGAGAAATTTTGAAAGCCCATTTGTGTGTATATAGGGTATGTTCTTGCTAAAAAAGAAATTGAAGCAAGTTTTCCTTAAATTCACTGTTTCAATATCACACTTGAACAGTTCACAGCAGCATCCTTCAAGCCTTCTAAAAACTATTCTTAGACAAATATTGTTGTTGCAGCAGCTAAGTTACTGAAGTATTGTATTGCAAGAATAATACAAGTAAAACAAAAAACCCAACCTTTGTGCCATGCTGGCATCTTTATTCAAAGAACTGCATACAGCTGCAGTGCTGTGATGGCAGAGTTGAGGGAGCGTGGGCTGGAGATTGAGAATGACACCCAGTAGGGTCAGGTTGAGAGGCTTAAACATTAATTTATACTGGAAATGCAGGTGCAGCTTCAGCCCAGGCATCTCCTGCTGGACGTGATGGTTTAGGAGGGCATCATCAGGCACTCATCTGGAGAAGCCAGGGGGCT
>NW_024367258.1:0-1817 GCF_014805655.1 Passer montanus | reverse complement strand
GGTGGGGCTTAGAGAGGTGGGTGGGGCTTTAAAGTGTGGGTGGGAGGGACTTAGAGTAGTGGGTGGGGCTTAAGGAGGTAGGTGGGGTTTAGGAGAGTGGGAGGGGCTTAGAGGAGTGGGTGGGGCTTAAAAGACTGGGTGGGGCTTAGGAGAGTGGGTGGGGCTTTATAGGTAGGGCTCCAAGAGGTGGGTGTGGCCTAAGTGGGTGGGTGGAGCTTAAAGAGGTGGGTGGGGCTTAAAAGTTGGGGGGGTATCTTTGGCACCTGTCAATCACAGGGATCTCCTGGCTGGCCCCGCCCCCTTGGCTGAGGCCCCGCCCACCCTGAGGAGCCTCCTGCAGGTGAGGGGGGAGGGGAATGGGGATTTGGGTCCAGATTTGGGATTTTGGGGATTTTGGGGGTCCAGATTTGGGATTTTGGGGAATTTGGGCTCCAAGTTTGGGATTCTGGGGCTTTTTTGGGTCCAAATTTGGGATTTTGGGGAATTTGGGCTCCAAGTTTGGGATTTTGGGGCTTTTTTGGGTCCAAATTGGAATTTGGGCTCCAAGTTTGGGATTTTGGGGCTTTTTTGGGTCCAGATTTGGGATTTTGGGGAATTTGGGCTCCAAGTTTGGGATTTTGGGGCTTTTTTGGGTCCAAATTTGGGATTTTGGGGAATTTGGGCTCCAAGTTTGGGATTTTGGGGCTTTTTTGGGGTCTAAATTTGGGATTCTGGGGCTTTTTTGGGTCCAAATTTGGGATTTTGGGGAATTTGGGCTCCAAGTTTGGGATTTTGAGGCTTTTTTGGGGTCCAAATTTGGGATTTTGGGGCTTTTTTGGCTCCAGATTTGAGATTTTGGGGAATTTGGGGTTCAAATTTGGATTTGGGGGGGTTTTTGAACTCATTTTTGGGGTGCATTTGGGGGGTTTTGGGTTGGATTTTAGGGTTTTGTGTCCATTTTTGGCATTATTGTGCCCATTTTTGGGGTTTTGTGTCCATTTTGGGGGTTTTTGGTGTGGGTTTTGGGATTTTTGAGTCAGGTTTTGGGGTTTTGTGTCCATTTTGGGGGTTTTTGAGTTCATTTTTTGAGGTTTTGGGGTGGATTTTGGGAGTTTTGTGTCCATTTTGTGGTTTTTGGGGTGGATTTTGGGGTGGATTTGGTAGTTTTGGGGGTGGATTTTGGGGTTTTTGTGTCCACTTTTGGGGTTTTGTGTTCGTTTTCAGGTTTTTGGGGTGGATTTTGGGGTTTTGGGTCCATTTTTGGGGTTTTGTGTCCATTTTTGGTGTTTCTGTGTCCTTTTTGGGGTTTTTGGGGTGGGTTTTTGGGGTTTCTGTGTCCATGTTGGGGTTCTGTGTCCATTTTGGGGTTTTGGGTCCATTTTTGGGGTTTTGTGTCCATTTTTGGTGTTTCTGTGTCCATGTTGGGGGTTTCTGTGTCCATTTTCAGGAGTTTTGGGGTGGATTTTAGGGGTTTTGTGTCCATTTTTGGTGTTTCTGTGTCCATGTTGGGGGTTTCTGTGTCCATTTTCAGGAGTTTTGGGGTGGATTTTAGGGGTTTTGTGTCCATTTTTGGTGTTTCTGTGTCCATGTTGGGGGTTTCTGTGTCCATTTTCAGGAGTTTTGGGGTGGATTTTAGGGGTTTTGTGTCCATTTTTGGTGTTTCTGTGTCCATGTTGGGGTTTTTGTGTCCATGTTGGGGGTTTTGGGGTGGGTTTTTGAGGTTTCTGTGTCCATTTTGTGATTTTTGGGGTGGATTTTGGGGTTTCTGTGTCCATTTTCAGGGTTTTTGGCGTGGGTTTTTGGGGTTTCTGTGTCCATTTTGGGGGTTCTGTGTCCAT
>NW_024367257.1:0-1817 GCF_014805655.1 Passer montanus | reverse complement strand
CAGTTTTTGGAAAATCAACCAAATTTTGGGGGGAAAAATCCAAATTTTGGGGGGAAAATCCAACTTTTTGGTGGGAAAATGTTAATTTTTGGAAGGATGAATGTGAGTTTTGGGGGTAAAATCCCAATTTTGGGGGAATAAACGAAATTTAGGGAAAAAAAATACCAATTTTGGGAGGTAAATCCCAATTTTTGGGGGAAACAATCAAAATCGGGTGGAAAATCCCAAGTTTTGGGAGAATAAACCCAAATTTTGGTGGGAAAACCCCAATTTTGGGGGAATAAATCCAATTTTTGGGGGAAAATTCCACCCTTAAGAGTAAAAACCCCAAATTTTGAGGCAATAAATGCAAATTTAAGTGAAATACATCCCAATTTTTGGGTTAAAACCCCCAATTTTTACTGAAAAAACCCAAATTTCTAGGTTAAAACCTCCAATTTTTGGGTTAAAACCCCCAATTTTTGCTGAAAAACCCCAAATTTCTGGGTTAAAACCCCCCATTTTTGGGTTACAACCCCAAGTATTTGGTAAAAAAACCAAATTTTTCAGTTACAACCCCCAATTTTTGGTGGAAAAAAAAACGATTTCTGGGTTAAAAATCCAATTTTCAGTAAAAAACCCCAATTTTGGGGTCAAAACCCCCAATTTTTCCCAATTTTTGGGTTAAAACCCCCATCTTCCAGTGAAAAAATCCAATTTTTGGGTTAAAACTCCCAATTTTTGGTGAAAAAACCCCAATTTCTGGGTTAAAAATCCAATTTTCAGTAAAAAACCCCAATTTTGGGGTCAAAACCCCCAATTTTTCCCAATTTTTGGGTTAAAACTCCCAATTTTTGGTGAAAAAACCCCAATTTCTGGGTTAGTATCCCCAACTTGCAGTGAAAAAAACCTCAATTTTTGGGTTAAACTCCCCAATTTTCAGTGAAAAAAAAACCCAATTTTTGGGTTAAAACCCCCAATTTTTGGTGAAAAAAAACCCTCAATTTTTGGGTTAAAACCCCCAATTTTTGGTGAAAAAAACCCAGTCTTCAGTGAAAAAAACCCAATTTTTGGGTTAAAATCCCCAGTATTTCCCAATTTCTGGGTTAAAGCTCCCAAGTTTCAGTAAAAAACCCCAATTTCTGGGTTAAAACCCCCAACTTTGGGTTAAAACCCCCAATTTTTGGCAGAAAAAACCCCAATTTTTGGGTTAAAAATCCCAATTTTCGGTGAAAAAACCCGAATTTTGGAGTTAAAACCCCCAACTTTCAAGAAAAAAACCTAATGTTTGGGTTAAAACCCCCAACTTTGGGTTAAAAAACCCAAATTTTGACAAAAACCCCCCGATTTTTGGGTTAAAACCCCCAATTTTCGGTGAAAAAACCCCAATTTTGGGGTTAAAACCCCCAATTTTTCCCAATTTTCAGTAAAAACCCCCTCAATTCTTGGGTTAAAACCCCTAATTTTTCACGAAAAAACCCCAAATTCTGGGTTAAAACCCCCAACTTTGGGTTAAAAACCCCAATTTTTGGTGAGAAAAACCACAATTTTTGGGTTAAAAATCGCAATTTTTGGCGAAAAAACCCGAATTTTGGGGTTAAAACCCTCAATTTTCAAGAAAAAAAACCGAATTTTTGGGTTAAAACCCCCAACTTTGGGTTAAAAACCCCAAATTTTGACAAAAAACCCCCAATTTTTGGGTTAAAAACCCCAATTTTCGGTGAAAAAACCCCAATTTCTGGGCTAACCCCCCCCAGTTTTGGGCCAAACCCCCCATTTTTGGGGATTTTTGGGGATTTTCGGGGCTCCCCCCAACCCGGGGCAGCCCCTCCCCCCTC
>NW_024367256.1:2929-3971 GCF_014805655.1 Passer montanus | reverse complement strand
TGTTCATGCCCAGCCTGGGCTGGTACCAGCGGTTGTCTCTACCCCGGTGCAGCAGCAGCACTTGGTCTTTGTAAAATCTCATCATGTTCCATGGGCCCACTTTATGAACCTGCCCCTAGTACCCATCCTCCTGTCCTTCCACTCAAGATGTTGTGGACTGAGGAGTGAAGAATAAAGCAAAAAAAAAAAAAAAAAAAACACTTGGTCTTTGTAAAATCTCATCATGTTCCATGGGCCCACTTTATGAACCTGCCCCTAGTACCCATCCTCCTGTCCTTCCACTCAAGATGTTGTGGACTGAGGAGTGAAGAATAAAGCAAAAAAAAAAAAAATTGAGTATCTCTGCCTTCTTATCCTCTATTATTACCCATTTTCCAGCATTGTTTATTGGCCTTCCTTTCTGCTTGACATACCTGTAGAAGCTCTTCTTGTTATTTTTTGTGTCCCTTCCCAAGTTCAGTTCCAGCTTTGCCTTGGTCTTCATCACTCCATCCCTGCAATGATACTTAATCTCTATACTCTTACTCAGCTCACTGCCCCAAATTCAGCTGCCTGTGTGTTTGTTTTCCCAGAAGCTCCCTAACTCAGCCATGCCAGTCTCTTGTCTTCCTTGCCTGATTTCTTGTTCCTGGGGATTGCTAGCTCTTGCTCACTATGGAAGAATTCCTTAAAGATCTGCCATCTCTGTTCTCCTCCCTTGTCCCAGAGGGCAGCCTCTCAGGTGATCTATCTCCCTAAAGAGCTGGAAGTCTGCTTCCCTGAAGTTCAGGGATCTACCTTTACCCCCTATCTCATACCTCAGGACTAAAACACCATCAACCCAAACACCATCACTGTAGCCCAGGCTGCCTCCAGTCTTGATGTCCCCAGCTATATGTTTTGTACTGGTGACCATCAGATCCAATATCACATCCCCTCTGGTAGGGCTGTCTATTACCTGACTCAAGAAGTTATCCTCCATTCCAGGAGTTTCCTAGACTGCCTACAGCTCCCTGTGCTACTTTCCCAGCAGATGTTGGGGAGGTTGAAGACCTTCAGCAGG
>NW_024367256.1:0-2107 GCF_014805655.1 Passer montanus | reverse complement strand
TGATGGACAGCAGATGCACAACCACTTGTTAACCTGTAGAACCTATCCACTCCTCAGCAAGCCCACCCACCAGCAGAAGTGAGGAAAATAAACACTTGGGCCCTCATGCTTTTGCCTCCAGGTCTCTGATGGTATCCTTGGTGTCCACAGAGAAGAATAGCAGGGAGATATTAGTGCAAGGGCTGGACAAGGCTCTGCAGCTGTGGACTGAAACTCCGGCATGCAGCAAACCTCCTACAGGAGGCTTCCATCCATCTCCTACAGGAGAAAGTCTCCCATTGCTATCTTCACCTGCTCCTCCTGGTGTTCTGGGGTGGTTTACACTTCACCTGCTCAGATGTTTTGCCACACAGTGGCACCAGCACTCATCTGCTACCATTGCAATGAACCTGCTCATAGCTGTAGTTCAGCAGGAGGAGCAGACACCTTCCTTTTCCTCACAGAAGTCACCAGCTCCAGTCACATCCTTTCCCTAACACAACAATTCTGCCTGCCTCTCCCTCAGCACAGCTGCAGGTCCAGGTTCCTGTATCTGCAGTGTCTCAGAGAAGACCCAGTGTACTGACCTCATTCTGCAGCAGCTTGAGTTGACAACACAGCTCCTCCATGAGCACACACCTCTGCAGGCAAAGTCACCACCTCCCCCTGATGAAGGCACTCCCATCAGTCTGAGACAAGGAGAATTGACTACTTTCATTGGAGAGAAATTTGAGTTGAGGCCTCTGGCACTCTGAGTAGTTGTTCTAGTGGTACAGAGTATCATGCCCTGTCATGCATCCCCATCTTTGCTGAGGACACATAAACCATCTACAAGAGAATTTCCAATCACTTCTTGCACCTACTGAAGTGCATCTTCACTAAATGCACCTCTCTAATCTTGTGGGGACAAGAGCTCAAAGCACCCTTTCACTGGGAAGAATTGAGAAAACTTGTGAGAAATGCTAGAGCTTGCTAGAAGAAATAAAAGCCTCCTATTTTTCCCAACAACAGCAGGAACTCTAAGAATTACCTGGGGTTTTCCAATGATCCCAGAAATTCCTAAGAGATCTAGAAGTCCTAGAAACGGAGTTCAAGAACTGTGTGTGAAACTGCTTTTGTTGGCTGCCTTTATTAGCTGTGCTTACCTGTTATCCTATAATTTGGTGGGACTTGGGATAAGAAAGGGTGTGAATACACTGGAGGTTCAAAGAACATAAAAGAAGAGGTTCAGAAGAAACAGAAGGATTTTGTACAGCCTGGAACCCTTGATTTACATGTGCACCATGGTCTGACAAAGCACAGCATAAGCCAACCTCAGGAACTGCATCATCAATGTATAAAAGCTCACAGATCTGCACAAGATTTTTCAACTTCCCATTTTACAGTTCTTCTTGATTATAAATATTACAGCAGATTACTTGTGAACTTATAAATTCTTATATGATCTTCTGCCAGAGCTCCACTCAAAGCCTCATAATGTTTCTCGAATGTTTTCATTTTAGTGAAGATGTTATGGTCACCACCACAACACAACACCGGATTCCTTATTCTACACAGATCATGGGCAAAATTCCACCTTACCCAATCTTAAAGACATCCTTGAAAGGCTTTTTGAACCTTGGTCTAACCTGGTACTTTTGTAGTTATAATTAAAATCCATAATTTTCTTGAAGAAGTATGATCAATCTCTCTGGAAATACAAAATCAATTCATGCCTCAAACATACTTAGGTTTTGAATTACTGCAAATATTTTAAATCTAAATAAATTCTACAGTGCATTAGCAAATCCCAGCTAAGGAAATACATATTTCATCTCTTTATGTAAGAGACATTATTTTATACAGGAGACCAAATATTATTCATATGTACTAACCTGTTCTGTGAAAATTGTTTAAAGTCATCCTGAAGACCATATTTGTGTAGAAGTTCTCCTAGGAGGTAGCCAGTAGAAAATTCTTCTGGAAATGATCCTGGAACTAAGTTTGGGGTTTCATGAAAGTTTGGAGTTTTTTAGATAAAATAATTAAAATAATCTAAATGTTAATTTTAATAAAACTTGTTATGATGTTAATAGCAAAACTAAATCCAAAGTCTAGTAAATAATTCAAAGTAATTTTAGGAGACTGA
>NW_024367255.1:0-1822 GCF_014805655.1 Passer montanus | reverse complement strand
GTTCTGTCCCCGGTTCTGTCCCCGGTTCTATCCCCTCTCTGTCCCCGGCTCTGTCCCCGCGCTGTCCCCCCGGTGCTGTCCCCTCGGTGTCCCCGCGCTGTCCCCTCTCTGTCCCCGCGCTGTCCCCGCGCTGTCGCCGCTGTCCCGGGCCCGCCCGGGGCCGTTTTAGCGCCGGCGGGAGGGGGCGGGGCCGGGGCTGGCGGCCAATCCGGGCCGGAACCGGGACAGGAACCGGAACCGGGACCGGGACCGGGACCGGGACCGGGACCGGGACCGGGACCGGGACAGAACCGGGATCAGAACCGGGGAGGGGCCAATCCGGACCGGACCGGAACCGGGACCGGGATCAGAACCGGGACCGGGAGCCCGGGGCCGTTTTAGCGCCGGCGGGAGGGGGCGGGGCCGGGGCTGGCGGCCAATCCGGGCCGGGCCGGAACCGGGACCGGGACAGAACCGGGACAGAACCGGGATCAGAACCGGGGAGGGGCCGGAGGGGGCAGCCAATCCGGACCGGGACCGGGACAGAACCGGGATCAGAACCGGGGAGGGGCCAATCCGGACCGGACCGGAACCGGGACCGGGATCAGAACCGGGACCGGGACAGAACCGGGACAGAATCGGGATCAGAACCGGGACCGGGGAGGGGCCAATCCCGACCGGACCGGACAGGAACCGGGACCAGAACCGGAACCGGGACAGAATCGGGACCAGGACCGGGATCAGAACCGGGGAGGGGCCGGAGGGGGCAGCCAATCCGGACCGGGACCGGGACAGAACCGGGGAGGGGCCAATCCCGGCCGGGCCGGAACCGGGACCGGGACCGCAGCGGGACCGCATTAAAGCCGCACCGGAACCGCAGCGGGACCGCACTTAAACCGCACCGGAACCGACACTGCACCGGGACCGGACCGGAATAAAACCGGGACGGGATCGGGATGGAACCGAGACTCCATTAAAACCGCACCGGAACCGACACTGCACCGGGACCGGACCGGAATAAAACCGGGACTCCATTAAAACCGCACCGGAACCGGGACCAGAACGGGGACGGGATCGGGACTGCCGCGGGACCGCATTAAAACCGCACCGGAACCGGCACCGGGACCGGGACCAGAACCGGGGAGGGGCCGGGGGGGGGGGCAGCCAATCCCGGCCAGGCCGGACCGGGACCGGGACCGGGACCGCACCGGGATGGAACCGGGACTGCATTGAAACCGCACCGGGACTGCAGCGGGACCGGCACCGCACCGGGACCGCGCTGGCACCGGACCGGGACTGCGGAACCGGGACTGGCACCGGACCGGGATGGAGCCGGAACCGCACCGGACCGGAACTGGCACCGGACCGGGACTGGCACCGGGCCGGGACTGCGGAACCGGGACTGGCACCGGACCGGGATGGAGCCGGAACCGCACCGGACCGGGACTGCGGTACCGGGACTGCGGAACCGGGACTGGCACCGGGCCGGGGTCACCTGAGGCACCGGGACCGGCGCCAATGGCGGGGACCGGCACTGCGGCACCGGGACCGGACCGGGACCGCACCGGGACCGACTGCGGCACCGGGACCGAACCGGGACCAACTGCGGCACCGGGACCGGACCGGGACCGCACCAAGAGCGGGCACCGGCATTGCGGCACCGGGACCGGACCGGGCAGCGGGCCAAGCGCCGGGACTGCGGCACCGGGACCGGGACCGGGACCGCCCCCCCAAACCGGGACCCTCAAACCGGGACCCCCGGCTGGCGGGGCCGCGTCTGTCCCGGGTCTGTCCCGGTTCTGTCCCACTGCGGTTCCCGGTTCTGTCCCGGTTCTATCCCGGT
>NW_024367254.1:0-1825 GCF_014805655.1 Passer montanus | reverse complement strand
GGGAAATGGTCAAAAAACGGGGGAAACGGCCCAAAAAATGGGGAAAAACACCCAAAAAATGCGGGGAAACGCCAAAAAAATTGGGGAAAAACACCCAAAAATGGGGGAAAAATGCCAAAAAATGGAAAAATACCCCAAAAATGGAGAAAAATACCAAAAAATGGGGGAAAACACCCAAAAAATGCGGGGAAACGCCAAAAAAATTGGGGAAAAACACCCAAAAATGGGGGAAAAATGCCAAAAAATGGAAAAATACCCCAAAAATGGAGAAAAATACCAAAAAATGGGGGAAAACACCCAAAAACGGGGGGAAACACCCAAGAACTCGAGAAGAACACCCCAAAAGTACGAAAAACGTCCAAAAATTGGGGGAAAACACCCAAAAAATGGAAGAAACACTGAAAAAATGGGGAAAACCACCAAAAACATTGGGGAAAAGACCAAAAAAAGGGGAAAAATGCCGAAAAAATGGGGGAAATGCCCAAAAAAGGGAAAACCACCAAAAAATAATGAGGGAAACATAAAAAATGGGGGGAAACGCCGAAAAAATGGGTAAAACGCCACAAAAATGGGGGAAAACGCCCAAAAAATGGGAAAAACACCCCCAAAATGGGGAAAACGCCCCAAAAATTTGAGAAAAACATCAAAAAAAAATGGGGAAAATGCTCAAAAAACGGAGAAAACACCAAAAAAATGGGAAAAACGCCCAAGAAATGGGCGTGACTCCCAAAAAATGGGCGGGGCCAGCTCAAAAATGGGCGGGACCTCAAAAACTTGGTGAAACGCTCCAAAAATGGGATGGGAACCGCAAAATTTGGATAAAACGCCCCAAAAAATGGGTGTGGTCCTCTAAAAATGGGTGTGGCCCTCTAAAAATGGGTGTGGCCTCCTAAAAATGGGTGTGGCCTGCTAAAAATGGGTGGGACTTCCAAAAATGAGCAGGACCCCCTAAAATTTGGATGAAAACCCCCAAAAATGGGTGAAAGCTCCCAAAATTTGGGTGAAACGCCCCAAAAACGGGCAGGAACCCTAAAAGTGGGTGTGGCCACCCAAGAAATGGGCGGGACCCCCCAAAAATCGGGGGAAACTCCCCAAAATTTGGGTGAAACCCCCAAAATTTGGGTTAAAATCCCCCCAAAAACGGGTGTGAACCCCAAAAATGGGTAAATCCCCCCAAATTTGGGTTAAAATCCCCCCAAAATGGGCGGAGCTCCCCAAAAATGGGCGTGGCCTTTAAGAAACGAGCAGGAACCCCAAAATTTGGGGGGGATTTCCCAAAATTTGGACGAAGCCCCCCTAAAAACGGGTGAAGCCCCCCAAAATTTGGGTTAAAATCCCCCCAAAATGGGCGGAGCTCCCCAAAAATGGGCGTGGCCTTTAAGAAACGAGCAGGAACCCCAAAATTTGGGGGGGATTTCCCAAAATTTGGACGAAGCCCCCCTAAAAACGGGTGAAGCCCCCCAAAATTTGGGTGAAACGCCCCGAAAACTGTCAGGACTCCCCAAAAACGGGTGAAACCCCCCCAAAAAATGGCGGGAACCCCAAAATTTGGGTAAAAGGCTCCCAAAAACGGGTGAAACTCCCCCAAAAATGGCGGGAACCCCAAAATTTGGGGTGAAACCACCCAAAAACGGGCGGGATTCCCCAAAAATGGGTGAAACCCCCCCAAAAAATTGGCGGGAACCCCAAAATTTGGGTAAAACCCCCCCCAAAACGGGTGAACCCCCCCCAAATTTGGGGTGAACCCCCCCAAAACCGGGCGTTTTTCCGGCAGGGCCCCTCCCCCAGGCGGGCTCGAAGCACAAATCCGAATTTTCGGATTTTT
>NW_024367253.1:0-1954 GCF_014805655.1 Passer montanus | reverse complement strand
AATCCCCAAAAAAACAGCAAAAAAATCCCGTTAAAAATGAGCAAAACAGCCCCAAAATGGGTGAAAAGCGCCCCCTGCTGGCAGCACACCTGGCACAGCACCAGCTGCGGGCACAGGAATCCCAAAAATCCCCCCAAAAATCCCCAAAATGCCATAAAAATCCCACCAAAAAATCACCCAAAAATCCCATAAAAATCCCATAAAAATTCAACAAAAAAAATCCTGTTAAAAATGAGGAAAATGGCTCCAAAATGGAGTAAAATTGGTGAAAAATGTCCCCTGCTGGGCACAGCTGGCACAGCACCAGCTGCGGGCACAGGTGAGGGCACAGGTGAGGGCACAGGTGAGACCCCAAAATCCCAAAAAAATCCCCAAAAAAACAGCAAAAAAATCCCGTTAAAAATGAGCAAAACAGCCCCAAAATGAGTGAAAAGCGCCCCCTGCTGGCAGCACACCTGGCACAGCACCAGCTGCGGGAACAGGTGAGGGCACAGGTGAGGGCACAGGTGAGACCCCAAAATCCCCCAAATCCCAAAAAAAATCCCAAAAAAACTAGCAAAAATTAAAAAACATTCAGTTAAAAATGAGCGAAATGGCCCCAAAATGGGTGCCAAGGGGCACAGCGCCCCCTGCTGGGCACAGCCGGCACAGCACCAGCTGCGGGCACAGGAATCCCAAAAATCCCCCCAAAAATCCCCAAAATGCCATAAAAATCCCACCAAAAAATCCCCCAAAAATCCCATAAAAATCCCTAAATATTCACCAAAAAAATCCCGTTAAAAATGAGGAAAATGGCTCCAAAATGGAGTAAAATTGGTGAAAAATGTCCCCTGCTGGGCACAGCTGGCACAGCGCCAGCTGCGGGCACAGCCAGGGCACAGGTGAGACCCCAAAATCCCCCAAATTCCCCCAAAAAATCCAAAAAAAATTCCCCTAAAAATAAAAAAAAATCATAAAAAAATCCCTTTAAAAATGAGTGAAATGGCCCCAAAATGGGTGCCAAGGGGCACAGCGCCCCCTGCTGGGCACAGCCGGCACAGCACCAGCTGCGGGCACAGGAATCCCAAAAATCCCCCAAAAAATTCCTAAAATCCCATAAAAATCCCCCCAATAAATCCCCCAAAAATCCCATAAAAATCCCTAAATATTCACCAAAAAAATCCAGTTAAAAATGAGGAAAATGGCTCCAAAATGGAGTAAAATTGGTGAAAAATGTCCCCTGCTGGGCACAGCTGGCACAGCACCAGCTGCGGGCACAGGGCAGGAAACAGGTGAGACCCCAAAATCCCTGAAATTCCCCAAAAAAATCCCCAAAAAAACCTAGCAAAAAAAAAAAATTCAGTTAAAAATGAGCAAAATGGCCCCAAAATGGGTGCCGAGGGGCACAGCGCCCCCTGCTGGGCACAGCTGGCACAGCACCAGCTGCGGGCACAGGAATCCCAAAAATCCCCCCAAAAATCCCCAAAATCCTATAAAAATCCCCCCAATAAATCCCCCAAAAATCCCATAAAAATCCCTAAATATTCACCAAAAAAACTCGTTAAAAATGAGCAAAATGTGCCCAAAATGAGTGAAGAGCGCCCCCTGCTGGGCACAGCTGGCACAGCACCAGCTGCGGGCACAGGAATCCCAAAAATCCCCCCCAAAAAATCCCCAAAATCCCATAAAAATCCCCATAAAAATCCCTAAATATTCACCAAAAAAATCCCGTTAAAAGTGAGGAAAATGGCTCCAAAATGGAGTAAAATTGGTGAAAAATGTCCCCTGCTGGGCACAGCTGGCACAGCACCAGCTGCGGGAACAGGTGAGGGCACAGGTGAGACCCCAAAATCCCCGAAATTCCCCCAAAAAATCCCAAAAAAACTAGCAAAAAAAAAAAAAATTTCAGTTAAAAATGAGTGAAACGGCCCCAAAATGGGTGACAGGGGGCACAGCGCCCCCTGCTGGGCACAGC
>NW_024367252.1:0-1853 GCF_014805655.1 Passer montanus | reverse complement strand
TGCTTTATATATGGAAAATAGGTCTGAAAAGATGCTGAGACAAATACCAGAAGGTTATTTAACTCTGCATATAGCAGTAGTACAGAAAGAGAAACAAGCCCAAGGAAAAGATTGCAGACAAAATTATATTTTACTCTGTTCACCTGGTAAATGGAAATAAATTCCTATTTCCAGTAAAGATTATTTCAGATGAGGTAGGATGACTGGTGAGGATGGGTCTGATGAGTAACTACTGTAGATAGTAGATGCTTCAATCAAGGGGGAAACAATTTTTTGAAAGGAGATCATGCAGAAGAAAGTAGGAGATAGCTTCTACCCTAGAATTTCTGTCAGGTGTCAGAAATCTGTTGGATTTTGGGTGTTTTTTTCAATTTCAAAAGGCAAAAAGTTATATATTCATTAGTCTGGCATCAGTGGTATTCAGAGTTTTCAAAGAAATCCTTAAAGAAGATTTAAGTAAAGGTTGAATATGGACATAGGATGAAATGCAAGATGATAAGAAGGTAGTGGATGTATTGAACCATTATCTATGATCTGGCAAAATAACTGAGTTACTGGACAAAGACAATTTGGTGATCCCAATCCATGTAGAGTTTAGTAAAACTTTTCATCAACAGACCACAAGAAAGCAAAGCTGTGTGATAATGCCACAAAAATTCACTGTCAGACAAATCTCCTGTTTTAAGTTGCAATTGCAGGACAGGGAGTCGGAGAGGGTTAATGAAATTGGCTGATTGCAGAATATCTGGAGGCATTGTCAATACAGCAGAAGGTCAGAAATTCCTGTGGAGAGAGCCAGAGGAGCTCGAGGCCTGGCACAACAGAGCCAGGATGAAATTTAGTGGTGCAAAGTATAAGGTCATGTACTTGGGGAGTAGGGGTAAGGTAATGCTGCTTCAGAAGCTTGGGGCTCATTAGTTGGAAATGAGTGAGGAGGAAGAAATAAATGGGTGTTCTAGTTGATCACAGGATTACTGTGAACTGCTCATGGGCGTGAATGAAACAAAGACAGGTTTAGGTTCTGTCAGGCTGTTGCTCTCTGCTGGAATTGGTATTAAGCAAGGATGTTGAGGTCTTGTCTGTCATGTTGTGTGTTTAGTTCCAGCTACTCCCACTGAAACAAAAAACAAAGAGAATTAAAATGTAATGGATTTTTTGTGTTGATTGGGAAAATCAGATTGGGAAAAGAGAAAAGACTAAAAGAATTCTAGTTTAGTGTTAAAAAAAGGAAGCCTGAAAGGAAATATGGTTTATCTCTGTTATACATTGGGCAAAAAAGGTTTGAAATGTCAAGGAATGAAAAAAAAAGCTCCTTAAACTAAACTATCATGTTGGCATGAGAATTTACAGTTATAAACTGAACTTGGATAAACATGCAGTAGAACCAGAGAAGTTGGATGCTGAAATAGCTTTCCAAAAGAAGCAGTAGTATCCTGAAGTCAGTTAGGTTGCAGACAAAAGTATATAAATCCAGAAAAAGGCATTCTGTGGTGTTTGATACCTGTGGTAACGAGATACTGAACTTCATCACCAAGGAGGTCCCTTAGCTTTCCTCTCTCCTAGATCAGTGCTCATTTGTGTAATCTGTGGCTGCAGTGCAGGATGCACACTTAGAGTTAATGCCTTTGTTTATATGTGAAATCAGATTCTGCAAGGCTGCTTGGAGAGCAAGGAAATCAAAGCAGAGATTGCACAAGAGCGAATATTTTCCCTGTGTGAAACAGGACCCTCATCTTTACATAGCTCTGTGAGAGAGTTTTCACTTTTGGCCTAGATAAAGGGTCTGAAAGCCTGGGATCTCATTTTGAGAGTGTGTGATCCTCAAAATTCCTCTGATTTTATTCTTTAAAAAA
>NW_024367251.1:0-1827 GCF_014805655.1 Passer montanus | reverse complement strand
AAAACTCTGCTGAGAGAGATGCTTTAGTTTGTTTAAAGCCACCAAGAGTGCAGCCCCTCATTGACACAGTCTGTGGCCACAGGGAAGGTGGAGAGAAACAAAATGAGAAGTGGCACAAACAAGTACATTTCTTTGTGGACAAGATTAAAAATCAAAACAAAGGGAAAAGAACTTCCAAAATGAAACCAACAGGACGTATTAAAGATTATTTTATTACAAATGATTTTCAGAAATTGGCCAGCAGTTTATTGTTTCTGAAACCATCCATTCATCAATCTCCTCACTGCTGCCTTGAGCTCCTGGTTCCTCAGGCTGTAGATGAGGGGGTTCAGGGCTGGAGGCAGCACTGAGTATAGAACTGACAGGGCCAGGTCCAGGGATGGGGAGGAGATGGAGGGAGACTTCAGGTAGGAAAATGTTACAGTGCTGAGGAACAGGGAGAGCACGGCCAGGTGAGGGAGGCAGGTGGAAAAGGCTTTGTGCCGTCCCTGCTCAGAGGGGATCCTCAGCACAGCCCTGAAAATCTGCACATAAGAGAAAACCATGAACACAAAACAGCAAAATGATAAGAAGGTAGTGAAAACAGAAATCCCAATTTCCCTGAAGTGGGATTTGGAGCAAGAGAGCTTGAGGATTGCTGGGATTTCACAGAAGAACTGGCCCAGGACATTTCCATGGCACAGGGGCAGGGAAAATGTATTGGTTGTGTGCATGAGAGCATTGAGAAAAGCACTGGCCCAGGCAGCTGCTGCCATGTGGGCACAAGCTCTGCTGCCCAGGAGGGTCCCGTAGTGCAGGGGTTTGCAGATGGACACGTAGCAGTCGTAGCACATGATGGTCAGGAGGAAGAATTCTGCTGAAATGAAAAAGACAAAGAGAAAGATCTGTGCAGCACATTCTGTGTAGGAGATGGTGGTGGTGTCCCAGAGGGAATTGTGCATGGCTTTGGGGACAGTGGTGCAGATGGAGCCCAGGTGGCTGAGGGCCAGGTTGAGCAGGAAGAAGAACATGGGCGTGTGCAGGTGGTGGCCGCAGGCTACGGCGCTGATGATGAGGCCGTTGGCCAGGAGGGCAGCCAGGGAGATGCCCAGCAAGAGGCAGAAGTGCAGGAGCTGCAGCTGCCGCGTGTCTGCCAATGCCAGCAGGAGGAAGTGGCTGATGGAGCTGCTGTTGGACATTTGCTGTGCCTTGACATGGGGATCTCTTGAAAAAGTAATCAGAATAGCTGGGTTTTCAGAAGACTTTAAATATCCCAGCACAGCCTGGGGGCACTTTCCCCCCACTGTCTGCCCAGGGCTCTGCTGCCTGGAGCTGTCCCTGCCAGCAGCTGCTTCCCTGTGCCCAGGGCTGGGCCCTGCCAGTGCTGCCAGAGCCCAGCCCAGCCCTGGGGGCTCAGCTCTGCCCTGCAGACCCCTCCCAGCTCTGTCACTGCCCAGGGGCAGCTCTGGCTCTGCAGGTTATCTATGTGGCAACGTCAGAGAAACCCTGAGGAGGATGGAAGTGACACTTATGCTACCTCTAGGAAAACCTGCGCTGATTTCTGTCACTGGCTGGTTTATTATTCGGAGAGATATTTACTTTTTTTCATTTTTCTCAACCTCAATTTAGAAATGAATATCTATGTGCAATTTTCCATCCAGGCAAACCAGAGCACTAGATTAAAAAGCAGGATTTTCCTTTTTATTCCCCCACTGCCTCAGTGTGCTCCCTGTATAATCTACTTGGAAATCTTCTGCAGTTAAATGTCATGCTGGGAACAGTCCTCAATAATGCAGCATCCTCACCACACAAGAACACATCCAAGCCTTACCAGCTGTCTCCTTCCCC